>NC_068455.1:2911436-2973366 GCF_023373465.1 Oncorhynchus keta
ATATCCACCTGACCAGCTATATCTACCTGACCAGATATATCTACCTGACCAGATATATCTACCTATATCTACCTGACCAGTTATATCTATCTACCTGACCAGATATATCTACCTATATCTACCTGACCAGATATATCCTAACTGTCTACCTGACCAGATATATCTACCTGACCAGTTATATCTATCTACCTGACCAGTTATATCTACCTATATCTACCTGACCAGTTATATCTACCTAAATCTACCTGACCAGTTATATCTATCTACCTGATCAGTTACCTGACCAGTTATATCTATCTACCTGACCAGTTATATCTATCTACCTGACCAGTTATATCTACCTATCTACCTGACCAGTTATATCTATCTACCTGACCAGTTACCTGACCAGTTATATCTATCTACCTGACCAGATATATCTACCTAAATCTACCTGACCAGTTATATCTATCTACCTGACCAGTTACCTGACCAGTTATATCTATCTACCTGACCAGTTACCTGACCAGATATATCTACCTAAATCTACCTGACCAGTTATATCTATCTACCTGACCAGTTACCTGACCAGTTATATCTATCTACCTGACCAGTTACCTGACCAGTTATATCTATCTACCTGACCAGTTACCTGACCAGTTATATCTATCTACCTGACCAGTTACCTGACCAGTTATATCTACCTATATGTTATATCTACCTATATCTACCTGACCAGTTATATCTACCTATATCTACCTGACCAGTTATATCTTCCTAACCTGATATATCTACCTATATCTACCTGACCAGTTATATCTACCTATATGTTATATCTACCTATATCTACCTGACCAGTTATATCTTCCTAACCTGATATATCTACCAGATTAAGGGAAATTAGCCTGAATTACTAAATGTGTCAATAACCAGTTTAAGCTGTTATCTGTTCCATCCCAGTAACCAGTGGGTCCATATCAGAGTTAACCTGTCTCCTTCCGACGACGCCCGTGACAATACGTTCCATCCCAGTAACCAGTGGGTCCATATCAGAGTTAACATCTACAGGATCGGTGGGTCCCCCTTGGGACTGTTGACCTAACGTAGGCTAATGCGATTAGCATAAGGTTAAAAGTAACAAGAACATTTACCAGGACATAGACATATCTGATATTGGCAGAAAGCTTAAATTCTTAATCTAACTGCACTGTAAAATTTACAGTAGCTATTACAGTGAAAGAAATACCATGTTATTGTTTGAGGAGAGTGCACAGTTATGAACCTAAAGTTATTAATAAACAAATTAGGCAGTCTTGATACAATATTTTGAACAGAAATGCAATGGTTCATTGGATCAGTGTAAAACTTTGCACATACACTGCTGCCATCCAGTGGCCAAAATATAAATTGTGTCTGGGCTGGAATAATACATTATGGCCTTTCTCTTGCATTTCAAAGATGACGGTACCATACATTAAAATAATGCATGTTTTTTCTTTGTATTATCTTCTACCAGATCTAATGTGTTAAAGACCCTGTCTTTCAAAGATAATTTATAAAAACCCAAATACAATTTTCATTGTAAAGGGTTTTAACACTGTTTTCTATGCTTGGTCAATGAACCATAAACAATTAATGAACATGCACCTGTGGAACGGACATTAAGACACTAACAGCTTACAAATGGTAGGCAATTAAGGTCACTGTTATGAAAATTTAGGACACTAAAGAGAGGCACGGGATGACAACAACAACTGCCCGAATTACACCAGGAACGCACAATCCCTCCATCAGTGCTCAGGCTGTCCGCAACAGGCTGAGAGAGGCTGGAGTGACGGCTTGTAGGCCTGTTGTAAGGCAGGTCCTCACCAGAAATCACCGACAACAACGTTGCCTATGGGCACAAACCCCACCGTCGCTGGACCAGACAGGACTGGCAAAAAAAAGTGCTCTTCACTGACGAGTCACGGTTTTGTCTCACCAGGGGTGGTGGTCGGATTCGCCAGGCTCCCCAGCATTACGCACACCTGCCTTCCCCCGTCACATGCACTCACCTGGACTCAATCACCTCTGTCATTACCACCCCTACATCTGTCTGTTTCCTGCTTCAGAGTTGGTTGTCATATGTCCTTGTATACCAGTGTGTTGAGGCTGTTCCTGTCTTGTTCCGTGTCTGTTCCTGATTAAATGTTTGACTCCCCCGTACCTACTTCTCCACTCAGCGTCGGTCCTTACAAGATCAACCCCAGACCATACCCCAGATTTGTGTTCCCGAGTGGGGCCAGATCAGCGGTCTAAGACACTGCATCTGAGTGCAAGGGTGTAACTACAGTACCTGGCTCGAATCCGGGCTGCATCATATCAGGCTGTGATTGGGCGGCGCACAATTGGCCCAGCGTTGTCCAGGTGGCCGTGATAGGCCTTCATTGTAAGTAAGAATCGGTTCTCTAACTAACTTTCCTAGTTAAATAAAGGTAAACATTTTGAAAAATAAATAATCAGGCCCAGATCAACACCAGATTAGGACCAGGCTGGGAGGACCTCTTTAAAGTTATATGGTCTATACCTGGAGCCTAGCAGCCAATCACCACCTCATCAGCCCATGCATATATCCATAGCAGGGGCTAATAAACTAACAGGCTAACTAGGCTATACAAAACACCTGTTACATTCATATCAGGGGCTAATATAGACAGACGTATGTGGGCTAAAGGCTAACAGGCTAAATAGGCTAATGCTAACACCTGTTCCATTCATATCAGGCACAAATGCTAACTGGGCTAATACGAACACCTGTTACATTCATATCAGGAACTAATACTATGTTAACTAGGCTAATGCTAACACCAACACCTGTTACTTAACTACACTTAATCTACCCTGTAAGAGACTCCATTAGGACTGAACGAGACACACGCACACACAAGAGCGCACACACTCTCACACACACAAGCACACACACAAGCACTGGATGTACGGACACACACACACACACACAAAGTACACAGCTGTTTCTATTAGGCCTCTCTCTCCTCAGCCAAGGGAAGCAGGCTTAGCAGAACCAAGCAGGCTGAGATGGTGACATATGAATCACCACAGTGCAAATGGTCCTACTAAACTGGCTCATTAGGTCCTTAATCAGGGCTCTGTCTGTCAACCCTGCTGTATATAATGACATACCTCTGCTACCCTGTCAGTCTGTCAACCCTGTTGAATATAATGACATACCTCTGCTGCCCTGGTCAGTCTGTCAACCCTGTTGAATATAATGACATACCTCTGCTGCCCTGGTCAGTCTGTCAACCCTGTTGAATATAATGACATACCTCTGCTGCCCTGGTCAGTCTGTCAACCCTGTTGAATATAATGACATACCTCTGCTACCCTGTCAGTCTGTCAACCCTGTTGAATATAATGACATACCTCTGCTACCCTGGTCAGTCTGTCAACCCTGTTGAATATAATGACATACCTCTGCTACCCTGGTCAGTCTGTCAACCCTGTTGAATATAATGACATACCTCTGCTGCCCTGGTCAGTCTGTCAACCCTGTTGTATATAATGACATACCCCTGCTGCCCTGGTCAGTCTGTCAACCCTGTTGAATATAATGACATACCTCTGCTGCCCTGGTCAGTCTGTCAACCCTGTTCTATATAATGACATACCTCTGCTACCCTGGTCAGTCTGTCAACCCTGTTGAATATAATGACATACCTCTGCTGCCCTGTCAGTCTGTCAACCCTGTTGAATATAATGACATACCTCTGCTGCCCTGTCAGTCTGTCAACCCTGTTGAATATAATGACATACCTCTGCTACCCTGTCAGTCTGTCAACCCTGTTGAATATAATGACATACCTCTGCTACCCTGGTCAGTCTGTCAACCCTGTTGTATATAATGACATACCTCTGCTGCCCTGTCAGTCTGTCAACCCTGTTGAATATAATGACATACCTCTGCTGCCCTGTCAGTCTGTCAACCCTGTTGAATATAATGACATACCTCTGCTGCCCTGGTCAGTCTGTCAACCCTGTTGAATATAATGACATACCTCTGCTGCCCTGGTCAGTCTGTCAACCCTGTTGAATATAATGACATACCTCTGCTACCCTGTCAGTCACCTCACCTCACCACCCTCCTCACCTCTCCTCACCTCACCACCCTCCTCACCTCTCCTCACCTCACCTCATCACCCTCCTCACCTCTCCTTACCCCTCTCCTCACCCCCTCCTCCCCCTCTCCTTACCCCCTCCTCACCTCTCCTCACCCCACCTCACCTCACCACCCTCCTCACCTCTCCTCACCTCATCACCCTCCTCTCCTCACACCTCTCCTCACCCCTCTCCTCACCTCTCCTCACCCCCTCCTCACCTTTCCTTCCCCCTCCTCACCACCCTCCTCACCTCTTCTCACCTCTTCTCACCCCACTCCTCACTGCTCACCTCACCTCTCCTTACCCCCCTCCTCACCACCCCCCTCATCCCTCCCTCACCCAATCCTTCCCACCCCCTTTTCACATGGCCTAGAGCAGCTGTGCCTGACGCCTCCCTGCCACTCACTCACACCTCAGTCCGTCTGTAGCACTCAGCCCTGAGTCCTGCTACAAACCCCATGGGGAGAGCAAGAGAGAGAGGTTGACTAGGTCCTGGTTGGAACATGTTGGTGTTAATATCAAACATTTTGAGATGCAGAAACACGGTAATTGATAAATAGGAAATCCTAGATATGTATTTATCAGAGTATGCTATGTTTCTATCATGAAATCCTACTTGTCAGTACAATGCTGATTATCCCTACTTTTTTATGTTCAGAGGTCATTCTCCGACTGACTGGTGTTCCTGGAGTTTACGTGAATCTAAATATTTATGTTTTGTCTTTGAGGAGGAGATCAAGTATCAGCTGGGACGAGTTTAGGGGCCCTGGGTCCCCTTAATGAGATTTTATCGAGAGAGAGAGAGAGAGAGAGAGAGAGAGAGAGAGAGAGAGAGAGAGAGAGAGAGAGAGAGAGAGAGATGTACTCAGATGTAGGAGAGGTCGAGAAGGAGATACCGTAATACACAGACTTCTCAAAAACCTTGGAGGTTGACATCTTCATCTATAATTCTCAGATAAATGTTACAGTTAAATAAGAAGAAGCATTGCTGTTGGAATCCCTCTTTCCCTCCATTTCCCTCCTTCTATCTACATTGTCCATCGCCTTCTCTCTCCTGTTCACAGTGTCCCCTTTGTCCACTATATATCCTCACACCTTATACTGGAAAAGCCCCCCTAGAACTGCCCTCAGGGATTCTAAGACAAATGTCATATTTCACCACTGATTAGGCCTCTACACAACATTAACAATGATACATCTAGCATGGACATGAATGCTGCAGAAAAGCAAAGGCCAGTGGAAATCCAGAAATGGGATGAAATGCCGTATATAACACTTACGCCCCGTTAATAAGCACAGAAAGGGCAGGTTACTCCAGTTAAAACCAGCCCAGGGGACTACAAAATCCTACGTCAGGTTATTGGTGTATTCCAAATAGCCCTCTATTCTCCATATAGAGGCCCTGGTATAAAGAATCCAGCCCAGGGGACTACGAAGCTTCGTAGGTTATTGGTCTATCCCAAATAGCCCTCTATTCTCCATATAGAGGCCCTGGTATAGAGCCAGCCCAGGGGACTACGAGAGAGAGAGAGGTTATTGGTCTATCCCAAATAGCCCTCTATTCTCCATATAGAGGCCCTGGTATAAAGCCAGCCCAGGGGACTACGAAGAAGCATTGCTGTTGGAATTATTGGTGTATTCCAAATAGCCCTCTATTCTCCATATAGAGGCCCCTGTCCACTATAAACGTTAGCCCAGGGGAAGGCTTCATAGGGATTCTAAGACAAATGGTCTATCCCAAATAGCCCTCTATTCTCCATATAGAGGCCCTGGTATAGAGCCAGCCCAGGGACTACGGAAATCCGTAATGGTTATTGGTCTATCCCAAATAGCCCTCTATTCTCCATATAGAGGCCCTGGTATAAAGCCAGCCCAGGGAAGGCTTCATAGGTTATTGGTCTATCCCAAATAGCCCTCTATTCTCCATATAGAGGCCCTGGTATAGAGCCAGCCCAGGGGACTACGAAGTTGAGGTTATTGGTCTATCCCAAAGCCCTCTATTCTCCATATAGAGGCCCTGGTATAGAGCCAGCCCAGGGGAGCTTCATGGGACTTGGTCTATCCCAAATAGCCTCTATTCTCCATATAGAGGCCCTGGTATAGAGCCAGCCCAGGGGACCCTGGTAGGTTATTGGTGTATTCAAATAGCCTCTATTCTCCATATAGAGGCCCTGGTATAGAGCCAGCCCAGGGACTACGAAGCTTCGTAGGGTATTGGTCTATCCTAAATAGCCCTCTATTCTCCATATAGAGGCCCTGGTATAGCCTTATGGGCCCTGGTATAAAGCCTTATGGGCCCTGGTATAAAGCCTTAATTGGCCCCTGGTATAAAGCCTTATGGGCCCTGGAATAGAGCTTAATGGGACTTGGTATAAAGCCGTTTGGGCCCTGGTATAGAGCCTTATGGGCCCTGGTATAGAGCCTTATGGGCCCTGGAATAGAGCTTAATTGGCCCCTGGTATAAAGGCCCCTGGTATAGCCTTTGGGCCCTGGTATAAAGCCTTTGGGCCCTGATATAAGCCTTACGGGCCATGGTATAAAGCCTTACAGGGCACCTGGGCCCCGGTATAAAGCCTTATGGGCCCTGGTGTAGAGCCTTATGGGCCCTGGTATAATGCCTTATGGGCCCTTGTAAATGGGCCCTGATATAGAGCCTTATGGGCCCTGGTATAGAGCCTTATGGGCACTGCAATAGAGCCTTATGTGCCCTGGTATAGCCGTATGGGCCCTGGTATAAAGCCTTATGGGCCCCTGTAAAGCCTTATGGGCCCCGGTATAAAGCCTTATGGGCCCTATAGAGCCTTATGGGCCCTGGTGTAGATGGGCCCCGTATGAGCCCTGGTATAGAGCCTTATGGGCCCCGGTATAGAGCCTTATGGGCCCTGGTATAGAGCCTTATGGGCCCTGGTATAGAGCAGTGCACTGTAAAGGAATATGGTACCATTTTAGACATAAATAACCTTTTGCCTGACGGTAGACTGTTATCCTATCTGAACAAGACGACAGGATAAACCCATCCAGCGCCGAGGCGATCGGAGTGACATGGCCCATGGAGGGAGCAGCCGAGGGCCCTATCGGCCCTATCGGCCCTTCCCGCTCCCCTCCCTGCCGCCTCTCTCAGACTGGGACCCGCCTACGCCCTGGAACACTTGTCCTGAGCAGCCGAGCAGCTGGCTGCATAACGCGCATGTTTTTCTTCGTGGCTTAAAGTCGGTGTTGGTTTACCAGCCCGGGATGTGGGATCCTTTGTGCCGTTTAACAGAGGACTTAGTCTTCTGGGTTCGATTTATATTTTAATTATCCGCTAAACTGTGGTTGGGGGGGGGGGCATGTGGAAACGCGCACGGCGGGATGACCTCCAGATCTGTCAGTCACTGGGGGTAAAGAGGTAGAATCTGTCAGTCACTGGGGGTAAAGAGGTAGAATCTGTCAGTCACTGGGGGTAAAGAGGTAGAATCTGTCAGTCACTGGGGGTAAAGAGGTAGAATCTGTCAGTCACTGGGGGTAAAGAGGTAGAATCTGTCAGTCACTGGGGGTAAAGAGGTAGAATCTGTCAGTCACTGGGGGTAAAGAGGTAGAATCTGTCAGTCACTGGGGGTAAAGAGGTAGAATCTGTCAGTCACTGGGGTAAAGAGGTAGAATCTGTCAGTCACTGGGGGTAAAGAGGTAGAATCTGTCAGTCACTGGGGGTAAAGAGGTAGAATCTGTCAGTCACTGGGGGTAAAAGAGGTAGAATCTGTCAGTCACTGGGGGTAAAGAGGTAGAATCTGTCAGTCACTGGGGGTAAAGAGGTAGAATCTGTCAGTCACATGGGGTAAAGAGGTAGAATCTGTCAGTCACTGGGGTAAAGAGGTAGAATCTGTCAGTCACTGGGGGTAAAGAGGTAGAATCTGTCAGTCACTGGGGGTAAAGAGGTAGAATCTGTCAGTCACTGGGGGTAAAGAGGTAGAATCTGTCAAAGAGGTAGAATCTGTCAGTCACTGGGGGTAAAGAGGTAGAATCTGTCAGTCACTGGGGGTAAAGAGGTAGAATCTGTCAGTCACTGGGGTAAAGAGGTAGAATATGTCAGTCACTGGGGTAAAGAGGTAGAATCTGTCAGTCAAAAGAGGTAGAATCTGTCAGTCACTGGGGTAAAGAGGTAGAATCTGTTCATCAGTCACTGGGGGTAAAGAGGTACAATCTGTCAGAATCTGTCAGTCACTGGGGTAAAGAGGTAGAATCTGTCAGTCACTGGGGTAAAGAGGTAGAATCTGTCAGTCACTGGGGTAAAGAGGTAGAATCTGTCAGTCACTGGGGTAAAGAGGTAGAATCTGTCAGTCACTGGGGTAAAGAGGTAGAATCTGTCAGTCACTGGGGTAAAGAGGTAGAATCTGGAGAGAAACACTCCTGTAAATTTCTAGGTGTCTCTCCAGGAACAGGGTTGGAGTTAAAACCTACAGGAGGTTATCTCTCCAGGAACTGGGTTGGAGTTAAAACCTACAGGAGAGTATCTCTCCAGGAACAGGGTTGGAGCAAAACCTACAGGAGGGTATCTCTCCAGGAACAGGGTTGGAGTTTAAAACCTACAGGGGTATCTCTCCAGGAACAGGGTTTGGAGAACCCTAAAGGAGGGTATCTCTCCAGGAACAGGGTTGGAGTTAAAACCTACAGGGGGTATCTCTCCAGGAACAGGGTTTGGAGAACCCTACAGGGGGTATCTCTCCAGGAACAGGGTTGGAGTTAAAACCTACAGGGGGGTATCTCTCTCCAGGAACAGGGTTTGGAGAACCCTACAGGAGGGTATCTCTCCAGGAACAGGGTTGGAGTTAAAACCTACAGGGAGGTATCTCTCCAGGAACAGGGTTTGGAGAACCCTACAGGAGGGTATCTCTCCAGGAACAGGGTTGGGAGAACCCTACAGGGGCCATCTCTCCAGGAACAGGGTTTGGAGAACCCTACAGGAGGGTATCTCTCCAGGAACAGGGTTGGAGTTAAAAAAAACCTACAGGGGCTATCTCTCCAGGAACAGGGTTTGGAGAACCCTACAGGAGGGTATCTCTCCAGGAACAGGGTTGGAGTTTAAACCCACAGGGGGCCATCTCTCCAGGAACAGGGTTTGGAGAACCCTACAAGAGGGTATCTCTCCAGGAACAGGGTTTGGAGAACCCTTTGCAGGAGGGTATCTCTCCAGGAACAGGGTTTGGAGAACCCTACAGGAGGGTATCTCTCCAGGAACAGGGTTTGGAGAACCCTACAGGAGGGTATCTCTCCAGGAACAGGGTTGGAGTTTAAACCTGCAGGGGGTATCTCTCCAGGAACAGGGTTTGGAGAACCCTACAGGAGGGTATCTCTCCAGGAACAGGGTTGGAGTTAAAACCACAGGGGCCATCTCCCAGGAACAGGGTTTGGAGAACCCTACAGGAGGGTATCTCTCCAGGAACAGGGTTGGAGCAAAACCTACAGGGGCCATCTCTCCAGGAACAGGGTTTGGAGAACCCTACAGGAGGGTATCTCCAGGAACAGGGTTTGGAGAACCCTACAGGAGGGTATCTCTCCAGGAACAGGGTTTGGAGAACCCTACAGGAGGGTATCTCTCCAGGGAACAGGGTTGGAGCAAAACCCACAGGGGGTATCTTCCAGGAACAGGGTTGGGAGTTTAAACCCACAGGGGGCATCTTCCAGGAACAGGGTTTGGAGAACCCTACAGGAGGGTATCTCTCCAGGAACAGGGTTTGGAGAACCCTACAGAGGGTATCTTCCAGGAACAGGGTTTGGAGAACCCTGCTCTAGACTCTAGTCAGTCTGATATATGATTAATGATACGATCCAATACTGTTTTAATTTTCTACCATGTTCTGCTTCAGGACATATGCTCTGTGTTCATTCCCTTTCTGATTTAACAACCTGCCAATATTCAATCTCTCTCTCGGCTATGTGATACTAGTTTGTATCTAACGCCATCTGATGGCCAGTGTGTATCAACCTAGATCAGATGTCAATCATGTTCATTAGGGGCCCTTCATCCCCTTTCAGAATTGAACACGTAAACAAAAGTAGAATTAACTTTCCTGGACAAAAAAAATGTCCTCCTTTGATTTCAAACTGAGCATGTTTCGTGTTCTCTCTTCTGTCACGCTGTCTCTGTCTGTCTCCCTGTTTCTCTGTCTCGCTCTCTCTCTCTCCTCTCTCTCTCTCTCTCTCTCTCTCTCTGTCTCTCTCTCTCTCTCTCTCTCTCTCTCTCTGTCTGTCTCTGTTTCTCTGTCTATCTCTCTCTCTTTCTTTCTGTCTATCACGTTGTCTTTCTCTCTCTTCACACTGTCTGTTCATTCATCTTATATTTGCTGATTTATCTTAATTTATGTTACATACACTTTATTAAAAACTGTCATGTGATGAATGAAAAATGATGTGGTGAGGAGAGATGAAATGGATAGAGGTGGGGTAGAGGAGAGGAGACATGGAGAGAGGGAGGTTAGAGGAGAGGAGACATAGAGAGGGAGGTTAGAGGAGAGGAGACATGGAGAGAGGGAGGTTAGAGGAGAGGAGAGAGGGAGGTTAGAGGAGAGGAGACATGGAGAGAGGTGGGGTAGAGGAGAGGAGAGAGGGAGGTTAGAGGAGAGGAGACATGGAGAGAGGGGAGGTTAGAGGAGAGGAGACACGGAGAGAGGGAGGTTAGAGGAGAGGAGAGAGGGAGGTTAGAGGAGAGAGACATGGAGAGAGGTGGGGTAGAGGAGAGGAGAGAGGGAGGTTAGAGGAGAGGAGAGAGGGAGGTTAGAGGATAGGAGACATGGATAGAGGTGGGGTAGAGGAGAGGAGACATGGAGAGAGGGGGTTAGAGGAGAGGAGACATGGAGAGGGAGGCTAGTGGAGAGGAGACATGGAGATGGGAGGTTAGAGGAGAGGAGACATGGAGAGAGGGAGGTTAGAGGGAGAGGAGACATGGAGAGGGAGGTTGGAGAGAGGAGAGGAGACATGGAGAGAGGGAGGTTAGAGGAGAGGAGAGAGGGAGGTAGAGGAGAGGAGACATGGAGAGAGGGAGGTTAGAGGAGAGGAGACATGGAGAGGGGGAGGTTAGGAGGAGAGGAGACATGGAGAGAGAGGGTTAGAGGAGACATGGAGAGAGGGAGGTTAGAGGGAGGTTAGAGGAGACATGGAGAGAGGGAGGTTAGAGAGAGGAGACATGGAGAGAGGGAGGTTAGAGGAGAGGAGACATGGAGAGAGGGAGGCTAGTGGAGAGGAGACATGGAGAGGGAGGTTAGAGGAGGAGAGGAGACATGGAGAGAGGGAGGTTAGAGGAGAGGAGACATGGAGAGAGGGAGGTTAGAGGGAGAGGAGACATGGAGAGGGAGGGTGGAGGCATGGAGAGGGGAGGCTGGGAGAGGAGACATGGAGAGAGGGAGGCTAGAGGAGAGGAGACATGGAGAGGGGAGGAGAGGAGACATGGAGAGGGAGGCTAGTGGAGAGGAGACATGGAGAGGGAGGTTAGAGGAGGTTAGGGAGAGGAGACATGGAGAGGGAGGAGGGAGAGCATGGAGAGGGAGGTTGGGAGAGGAGACATGGAGAGGGAGGTTGGAGAGGAGACATGGAGAGGGAGGCTAGAGGAGAGGAGACATGGAGAGGGAGGTTAGAGGAGAGGAGACATGGAGAGAGGGAGGCTAGAGGAGAGGAGACATGGAGAGGGAGGTTAGGGAGAGGAGACATGGAGAGGGGAGGCTAGTGGAGGAGACATGGAGAGAGGGAGGCTAGTGGAGAGGAGACATGGAGAGGGAGGTTAGAGGAGAGGAGACATGGAGAGAGGGAGGTTGGAGAGAGAGGACATAGGAGAGAGGGAGGTTAGTGGAGAGGAGACATGGAGAGAGGGGAGGTTAGAGGAGAGGAGACATGGAGAGAGGGAGGCTAGTGGAGAGGAGACATGGAGAGGGTTAGAGGGAGATGGAGGAGGAGGAGAGGGAGGCTTGGAGGAGAGGAGACATGGAGAGGGAGGTTAGAGGAGAGGAGACATGGAGAGGGAGGCTAGTGGAGAGGAGACATGGAGAGGGAGGTTAGAGGAGAGGAGACATGGAGAGAGGGAGGATAGAGGAGAGGAGACATGGAGAGGGAGGTTAGAGGAGAGGAGACATGGAGAGAGGGAGGTTAGAGGAGAGGAGACATGGAGAGAGGGAGGTTAGAGGAGAGGAGACATGGAGAGGAGGTTAGAGGAGAGGAGACATGGAGAGGGAGGTTAGAGGAGAGGAGACATGGAGAGGGAGGTTAGAGGAGAGGAGACATGGAGAGGAGGTTAGAGAGAGGCTAGAGGAGACATGGAGAGGGAGGTTAGGGGGAGAGGAGACATGGAGAGGGAGGTTAGAGGAGAGGAGACATGGAGAGAGGGAGGTTAGAGGAGAGGAGACATGGGAGAGAGGGAGGTTAGGGAGAGAGACATGGAGAGGGAGGTTAGGAGAGGAGACATGGAGAGGGAGGCTAGAGGAGAGGAGACATGGAGAGGGGAGGTTAGAGGAGAGGAGACATGGAGAGGGAGGTTAGAGGAGAGGAGACATGGAGAGGGGAGGCTAGTGGAGAGGAGACATGGCTTAGAGGAGGAGACATGGAGAGGGGAGGTTAGAGGAGAGGAGACATGGAGAGAGGGAGGTTAGAGGAGAGGAGACATGGAGAGGGGAGGTTAGAGGAGAGGAGACATGGGAGAGGAGGAGACATAGAGGAGAGGAGACATGGAGAGGGAGGTTAGAGGAGAGGAGACATGGAGAGGGGAGGTTAGAGGAGAGACATGGAGAGGAGGTTAGAGAGAGAGGAGAGGGAGGTTAGAGGAGAGGAGACATGGAGAGAGGTTAGAGGAGAGGAGACATGGAGAGGGAGGTTAGGGAGACATGGAGAGAGGGAGGTTAGAGGAGAGGAGACATGGAGAGAGGGAGGTTAGAGGAGAGGAGACATGGAGAGAGGGAGGTTAGAGGAGGAGACATGGAGAGAGGGAGGGAGAGGGGAGGTTAGAGGAGACATGGAGAGAGGTTAGAGGGAGACATGGAGAGAGGGAGGTTAGAGGAGACATGGAGAGAGGGAGGTTAGAGGAGACATGGAGAGAGGGAGGTTAGAGGAGACATGGAGAGAGGGAGGTTAGGAGGAGACATGGAGAGAGGGAGGCTAGTGGAGAGGAGACATGGAGAGAGGGAGGCTAGAGGAGAGGAGGGTGTCCTTGTTCCTTTAATCCAGTGTTTGTTCTACTCTGATAGTTCATCTCCAGGCGTCAGTTCAGCTGCGGCCCCCGTGGAGAGGCTAATCTGGGTTCCCGGCGGATCCCCTGAATTAAGACATCCAGTCACCACGGTGACCCACTCCTCAGCGCCTCAGACATATGCCCCATTGTCCAGGGAGGAGCTTTCTTACCAGAGAGGCTGAGTTACACAGAGACAGACCTGCCTCTTACACTAACCTCTGACTACCACAAGATGTTTGTTCTCAGACTGAGGTGTTTTACTTGATTTCATTATCTCTGCTTTCATAGACAGACAATAATGAGATTGAACCATCCCAATGGACCCACTGGGAGACAGAGACAGAGGGTGGGGAGGAGGAAGAACAGACAGGATGGATCTTAATTGACCCTATCAATGGCAATCCCAGACCTGAGTCTGGTCACAGTTAGTAGTTATCTGAGTTAGAGACCTCTCGAACGCCCGGGATGTTCCGATTCAAACTCCCATTCACCATCTCTATTCAACCTCCCATTCACCATCTCTATTCAAACTCCCATTCACCATCTCTATTCAAACTCCCATTCACCATCTCTATTCATACTCCCATTCACCATCTCTATTCAACCTCCCATTCACCATCTCTATTCATACTCCCATTCACCATCTCTATTCAACCTCCCATTCACCATCTCTATTCATACTCCCATTCACCATCTCGATTCAACCTCCCATTCACCATCTCGATTCAAACTCCCATTCACCATCTCTATTCAAACTCCCATTCACCATCTCTATTCAAACTCCCATTCACCATCTCGATTCAAACTCCCATTCACCATCTCGATTGAAACTCCCATTCACCATCTCAATTGAAACTCCCATTCACCATCTCTATTCAAACTCCCATTCACCATCTCGATTCAAACTCCCATTCACCATCTCGATTCAAACTCACATTCACCATCTCTATTCAAACTCCCATTCACCATCTCGATTCAAACTCCCATTTACCATCTCTATTCAAACTCCCATTCACCATCTCGATTCAAACTCCCATTCACCATCTCGATTCAAACTCCCATTCACCATCTCTATTCAAACTCCCATTCACCATCTCGATTCAAACTCCCATTCACCATCTCAATTGAAACTCCCATTCACCATCTCTATTCAAACTCCCATTCACCATCTCGATTCAAACTCCCATTCACCATCTCAATTGAAACTCCCATTCACCATCTCTATTCAAACTCCCATTCACCATCTCGATTCAAACTCCCATTCACCATCTCGATTCAAACTCCCATTCACCATCTCGATTCAAACTCCCATTCACCATCTCTATTCATACTCCCATTCACCATCTCGATTCAAACTCCCATTCACCATCTCGATTCAAACTCCCATTCACCATCTCATCACCAAACTCATTACTGCCCCACACAGGTCAAAAATGCCTCTTCCGTACTCATTACTGCCCCACACACAGGTCAAAATGCCTCTTCCGTACTCATTACTGCCCCACACACAGGTCAAAATGCCTCTTCGGTACTCATTACTGCCCCACACAGGTTAAAATGCCTCTTCGGTACTCATTACTGCCCCACACAGGTCAAAATGCCTCTTCGGTACTCATTACTGCCCCACACAGGTTAAAATGCCTCTTCCGTACTCATTACTGCCCCACACAGGTCAAAATGCCTCTTCAGTACTCATTACTGCCCCACACACAGGTCAAAATGCCTCTTCCGTACTCATTACTGCCCCACACAGCTCAAAATGCCTCTTCGGTACTCATTACTGCCCCACACAGGTCAAAATGCCTCTTCCGTACTCAATTACTGCCCCACACAGGTCAAAATGCCTCTTCGGTACTCATTACTGCCCCACACAGGTTAAAATGCCTCTTCGGTACTCATTACTGCCCCACACACAGGTCAAAATGCCCCACACAGGTTAAAATGCCTCTTCCGTACTCATTACTGCCCCACACACAGGTCAAAATGCCTCTTCAGTACTCATTACTGCCCCACACAGGTCAAAATGCCTCTTCCGTACTCATTACTGCCCCACACACAGGTCAAAATGCCTCTTCCGTACTCATTACTGCCCCCCACACAGGTCGAAATGCCTCTTCCGTACTCATTACTGCCCCACACACAGGTCGAAATGCCTCTTGCGTACTCATTACTGCCCACACAGGTCAAAAATGCCTCTTGCGTACTCACTACTGCCCCACACAGGTCAAAATGCCTCTTCGGTACTCATTACTGCCCCACACAGGTTAAAATGCCTCTTCCGTACTCATTACTGCCCCACACACAGGTCAAAATGCCTCTTCCGTACTCATTACTGCCCCACACACAGGTCAAAATGCCCCTTCGGTACTCATTACTGCCCCACAGGTCAAAATGCCCCACACAGGTCAAAATGCCACTTCCGTACTCATTAATGCCCCACACAGGTTAAAATGCCTCTTCTGTACTAATTACTGCCCCACACAGGTCAAAATGCCCCACACAGGTCAAAATGCCTCTTCCGTACTCATTACTGCCCCACACAGGTTAAAATGCCTCTTCCGTACTCATTACTGCCCCACACAGATCAAAATGCCTCTTCGGTACTCATAACTGCCCCACCCACAGGTCAAAATGCCTCTTCCGTACTCATTACTGCCCCACACAGGTCAAAATGCCTCTTCCGTACTCATTACTGCCCCACACACAGGTCAAAATGCCTCTTCCGTACTCATTACTGCCCCACAGGTCAAAATGCCTCTTCCGTACTCATTACTGCCCCACACACAGGTCAAAATGCCTCTTCCGTGACTCATTACTGCCCCACACAGGTCGAAATGCCTCTTCCGTACTCATTACTGCCCCACACAGGTCAAAATGCCTCTTCCGTACTCATTACTGTCACACACAGGTCAAAATGCCTCTTCGGTACTCATTACATTTACATTTACATTTAAGTCATTTAGCAGACGCTCTTATCCAGAGCGACTTACAAATTGGTGCATACACCTTAGGACATCCAGTGGAACAGCCACTTTACAATAGTGCATCTAAATCTTTTTAGGGGGAGAAGGATTACTTACCCTATCCTAGGTATTCCTTGAAGAGGTGGGGTTTCAGGTGTCTCCGGAAGGTGGTGATTGACTCCGCTGTCCCACACAGGTTAAAATGCCTCTTCCGTACTCATTACTGCCCCACACAGGTCAAAATGCCTCTTCGGTACTCATTACTGCCCCACACACAGGTCAAAATGCCTCTTCCGTACTCATTACTGCCCCACACACAGGTCAAAATGCCTCTTCGGTACTCATTACTGCCCCACACAGGTTAAAATGCCTCTTCGGTACTCATTACTGCTCCACACACAGGTCAAAATGCCCCACACAGGTTAAAATGCCTCTTCCGTACTCATTACTGCCCCACACACAGGTCAAAAAATGCCTCTTCAGTACTCATTACTGCCCCACAGGTCAAATGCCTCTTCCGTACTCATTACTGCCCCACACAGGTCAAAATACCTCTTCCGTACTCATTACTGCCCCCACAGGTTAAAATGCCTCTTCCGTACTCATTACTGCCCCACACACAGGTCAAAATGCCTCTTCCGTACTCATTACTGCCCCACCACAGGTCGAAATGCCCCTTCGGTAATCATTACTGCCCCACACAGGTCAAAATGCCCCACACAGGTTAAAGTGCCTCTTCGGTACTCATTACTGCCCCACACAGGTCAAAATGCCTCTTCGGTACTCATTACTGCCCCACACAGGTCAAAATGCCCCACACAGGTCAAAATGCCTCTTCCGTACTCATTAATGCCCCACACAGGTTAAAATGCCTCTTCTGTACTCATTACTGCCCCACACAGGTCAAAATGCCCCACACAGGTCAAAATGCCTCTTCTGTACTCATTACTTGCCCCACACACAGGTCAAAATGCCTCTTCCGTACTCATTACTGCCCCCACACACAGGTCAAAATGCCTCTTCCGTACTCATTACTGTCCCACACACAGGTCAAAATGCCTCTTCCGTACTCATTACTGCCCCACACACAGGTCAAAATGCCTCTTCCGTACTCATTGCCCCACACAGGTTAAAATGCCTCTTCCATACTCATTACTGCCCCACACAGGTCAAAATGCCTCTTCCGTACTCATTACTGCCCCACACAGGTAAAAATGCCTCTTCCGTACTCATTACTGCCCCACACACAGGTCAAAATGCCTCTTCCGTACTCATTACTGCCCCACACACAGATCAAAATGCCTCTTCCGTACTCATTACTGCCCCACACAGGTTAAAATGCCTCTTCCATACTCATTACTGCCCCACACAGGTCAAAATGCCTCTTCCGTACTCATTACTGCCCCACACAGGTAAAAATGCCTCTTCGGTACTCATTACTGCCCCACACACAGGTCAAAATACCTCTTCTGTACTCATTACTGCCCCCACACACAGGTCAAAATGCATTTTCCGTACTCATTACTGCCCCACACAGGTCAAAATGCCTCTTCCGTACTCATTACTGCCCCACACAGGTCAAAATGCCTCTTCCGTACTCATTACTGCCCCACACAGGTTAAAAATGCCTCTTCCATACTCATTACTGCCCCACAGGTCAAAATGCCTCTTCCGTACTCATTACTGCCCCACACAGGTAAAAATGCCTCTTCCGTACTCATTACTGCCCACACACAGGTCAAAATGCCTCTTCCGTACTCATTACTGCCCCACACACAGATCAAAATGCCTCTTCCGTACTCATTACTGCCCCACACAGGTTAAAATGCCTCTTCCATACTCATTACTGCCCCACACAGGTCAAAATGCCTCTTCCGTACTCATTACTGCTCCACACAGGTAAAAATGCCTCTTCCGTACTTCATTACTGCCCCACACACACAGGTCAAAATGCCTCTTCCGTACTCATTACTGCCCCACACACAGGTCAAAATGCCTCTTCCGTACTCATTACTGCCCCACACACAGGTCAAAATACCTCTTCTGTACTCATTACTGCCCCCCACACACAGGTCAAAATGCCTCTTCCGTACTCATTACTGCCCCACACACAGGTCAAAATGCCTCTTCCGTACTCATTACTGCCCCACACACAGGTCAAAATGCCTCTTCCGTACTCATTACTGCCCCACACACAGGTCAAAATGCCTCTTCCGTACTCATTACTGCCCCACACAGGTTAAAATGCCTCTTCCATACTCATTACTGCCCCACACAGGTCAAATGCCTCTTCCGTACTCATTACTGCCCCACACAGGTAAAAATGCCTCTTCCGTACTCATTACTGCCCCACACACAGGTCAAAATGCCTCTTCCGTACTCATTACTGCCCCACACACAGGTCAAAATGCCTCTTCCGTACTCATTACTGCCCCACACACCGGTCGAAATGCCTCTTGCGTACTCATTACTGCCCCACACAGGTCAAAATGCCTCTTGCGTACTCATTACTGCCCCACACAGGTCAAAATGCCTCTTCGGTACTCATTACTGTCCCACACAGGTTAAAATGCCTCTTCGGTTCTCATTACTGCCCCACACAGGTCAAAATGCCTCTTCGGTACTCATTACTGCCCCACACACAGGTCAAAATGCCCCACACAGGTTAAAATGCCTCTTGCGTACTCATTACTGCCCCACACACAGGTCAAAATGCCCCACACAGGTTAAAATGCCTCTTGCGTACTCATTACTGCCCCACACAGGTCAAAATGCCTCTTGCGTACTCATTACTGCCCCACACAGGTCAAAATGCCTCTTCCGTACTCATTACTGCCCCACACAGGTTAAAATGCCTCTTCCATACTCATTACTGCCCCACACAGGTCAAAATGCCTCTTCGGTACTCATTACTGCCCCACACAGGTCAAAATGCCTCTTCCATACTCATTACTGCCCCACACAGGTCAAAATGCCTCTTCGGTACTCATTACTGCCCCACACAGGTTAAAATGCCTCTTCCATACTCATTACTGCCCCACACAGGTCAAAATGCCTCTTCGGTACTCATTACTGCCCCACACAGGTCAAAATGCCTCTTCGGTACTCATTACTGCCCCACACAGGTCAAAATGCCTCTTCCGTACTCATTACTGCCCCCACACACAGGTCAAAATGCCTCTTCGGTACTCATTACTGCCCCACACACAGGTCAAAATGCCTCTTCGGTACTCATTACTGCCCCACACACAGGTCAAAATGCCTCTTCGGTTCTCATTACTGCCCCACACACAGGTCAAAATGCCTCTTCGGTACTCATTACTGCCCCACGCACATGTCAAATGCCTCTTCGGTACTCATTACTGCCCCACACACAGGTCAAAATGCCTCTTCGGTACTCATTACTGCCCCACACACAGGTCAAAATGCCTCTTCGGTACTCATTACTGCCCCACAGGTCAAAATGCCTCTTCGGTACTCATTACTGCCCCACACACAGGTCAAAATGCCTCTTCCGTACTCATTACTGCCCCACACACAGGTCAAAATGCCTCTTCCGTACTCATTACTGCCCCACACAGGTCAAAATGCCTCTTCCGTACTCATTACTGCCCCACACAGGTTAAAATGCCCCTTCGGTACTCATTACTGCCCCACACAGGTTAAAATGCCTCTTCGGTACTCATTACTGCCCCACACAGGTCAAAATGCCTCTTCGGTACTCATTACTGCCCCACACAGGTCAAAATGCCTCTTCGGTACTCATTACTGCCCCACACAGGTCAAAATGCCTCTTCGGTACTCATTACTGCCCCACACAGGTCAAAATGCCTTTTTCGGTACTCATTACTGCCCCACACAGGTTAAAATGCCTCTTCGGTACTCATTACTGCCCCACACAGGTCAAAATGCCTCGGTACTCATTACTGCCCCACACAGGTCAAAATGCCTCTTCGGTACTCATTACTGCCCCACACAGGTCAAAATGCCTCTTTGGTTCTCATTACTGCCCCACAAACAGGTCAAAATGCCTCTTCGGTACTCATTACTGCCCCACGCACAGGTCAAAATGCCTCTTCGGTACTCATTACTGCCCCACACACAGGTCAAAATGCCTCTTCGGTACTCATTACTGCCCCACACACAGGTCAAAATGCCTCTTCGGTACTCATTACTGCCCCACACAGGTCAAAATGCCTCTTCGGTACTCATTACTGCCCCACACACAGGTCAAAATGCCTCTTCCGTACTCATTACTGCCCCACACACAGGTCAAAATGCCTCTTCCGTACTCATTACTGCCCCACACAGGTCAAAATGCCTCTTCCGTACTCATTACTGCCCCACACAGGTTAAAATGCCCCTTCGGTACTCATTACTGCCCCACACAGGTTAAAATGCCTCTTCGGTACTCATTACTGCCCCACACAGGTCAAAATGCCTCTTCGGTACTCATTAATGCCCCACACAGGTCAAAATGCCTCTTCGGTACTCATTACTGCCCCACACAGGTCAAAATGCCTCTTCGGTACTCATTACTGCCCCACACAGGTCAAAATGCCTTTTCGGTACTCATTACTGCCCCACACAGGTTAAAATGCCTCTTCGGTACTCATTACTGCCCCACACAGGTCAAAATGCCTCTTCGGTACTCATTACTGCCCCACACAGGTCAAAATGCCTCTTCGGTACTCATTACTGCCCCACACAGGTCAAAATGCCTCTTCGGTACTCATTACTGCCCCACACAGGTTAAAATGCCTCTTCGGTACTCATTACTGCCCCACACAGGTCAAAATGCCTCTTCGGTACTCATTACTGCCCCACACAGGTCAAAATGCCTCTTCGGTACTCATTACTGTCCCACACAGGTCAAAATGCCTCTTCGGTACTCATTACTGCCCCACACAGGTCAAAATGCCTCTTCGGTACTCATTACTGCCCCACACAGGTCAAAATGCCTCTTCGGTACTCATTACTGCCCCACACAGGTTAAAATGCCTCTTCGGTACTCATTACTGCCCCACACAGGTCAAAATGCCTCTTCGGTACTCACACTGCCCCACACAGGTCAAAATGCCTCTTCGGTACTCATTACTGCCTCACACACAGGTCAAAATGCCTCTTCGGTACTCATTACTGCCCCACACAGGTCAAAATGCCTCTTCGGTACTCATTACTGCCCCACACAGGTCAAAATGCCACTTCGGTATTCATTAATGCCCCACACAGGTCAAAATGCCTCTTCGGTACTCATTACTGCCCCACACAGGTCAAAATGCCTCTTCGGTACTCATTACTGCCCCACACACAGGTCAAAATGCCTCTTCGGTACTCATTACTGCCCCACACACAGGTCAAAATGCCTCTTCGGTACTCATTACTGCCCCACACAGGTCAAAATGCCTCTTCGGTACTCATTACTGCCCCACACAGGTTAAAATGCCTCTTCCATACTCATTACTGCCCCACACAGGTCAAAATGCCTCTTCGGTACTCATTACTGCCCCACACAGGTCAAAATGCCTCTTCGGTACTCATTACTGCCCCACACACAGGTCAAAATGCCTCTTCGCTACTCATTACTGCCCCACATAGGTCAAAATGCCTCTTCCGTACTCATTACTGCCCCACACACAGGTCAAAATGCCTCTTCGGTACTCATTACTGCCCCACACACAGGTCAAAATGCCTCTTCGGGTACTCATTACTGCCCCACACAGGTCAAAATGCCTCTTCGGTACTCATTACTGCCCCACACACAGGTCAAAATGCCTCTTCCGTACTCATTACTGCCCCACACAGGTCAAAATGCCTCTTCCGTACTCATTACTGCCCCACACAGGTCAAAATGCCTCTTCGGTACTCATTACTGCCCCACACACAGGTCAAAATGCCTCTTCCATACTCATTACTGCCCCACACAGGTCAAAATGCCTCTTCGGTACTCATTACTGCCCCACACAGGTCAAAATGCCTCTTCGGTACTCATTACTGCCCCACACAGGTCAAAATGCCTCTTCGGTACTCATTACTGCCCCACACACAGGTCAAAATGCCTCTTCCGTACTCATTACTGCCCCACACACAGGTCAAAATGCCTCTTCGGTACTCATTACTGCCCCACACACAGGTCAAAATGCCTCTTCGGTACTCATTACTGCCCCACACAGGTCAAAATGCCTCTTCCGTACTCATTACTGCCCCACACAGGTCAAAATGCCTCTTCGGTACTCATTACTGCCCCACACACAGGTCAAAATGCCTCTTCGGTACTCATTACTGCCCCACACACAGGTCAAAATGCCTCTTCCGTACTCATTACTGCCCCACACAGGTCAAAATGCCTCTTCCGTACTCATTACTGCCCCACACACAGGTCAAAATGCCTCTTCGGTACTCATTACTGCCCCACACACAGGTCAAAATGCCTCTTCCATACTCATTACTGCCCCACACAGGTCAAAATGCCTCTTCGGTACTCATTACTGCCCCACACACAGGTCAAAATGCCTCTTCCGTACTCATTACTGCCCCACACACAGGTCAAAATGCCTCTTCGGTACTCATTACTGCCCCACACACAGGTCAAAATGCCTCTTCGGTACTCATTACTGCCCCACACACAGGTCAAAATGCCTCTTCCATACTCATTACTGGCCCACACAGGTCAAAATGCCTCTTCGGTACTCATTACTGCCCCACACAGGTCAAAATGCCTCTTCCGTACTCATTACTGCCCCACACACAGGTCAAAATGCCTCTTCGGTACTCATTACTGCCCCACACACAGGTCAAAATGCCTCTTCGGTACTCATTACTGCCCCACACACAGGTCAAAATGCCTCTTCCGTACTCATTACTGCCCCACACAGGTCAAAATGCCTCTTCCGTTACTCATTACTGCCCCACACACAGGTCAAAATGCCTCTTCGGTACTCATTACTGCCCCACACACAGGTCAAAATGCCTCTTCCATACTCATTACTGCCCCACACAGGTCAAAATGCCTCTTCCATACTCATTACTGCCCCACACAGGTCAAAAATGCCTCTTCGGTACTCATTACTGCCCCACACACAGGTCAAAATGCCTCTTCCATACTCATTACTGCCCCACACACAGGTCAAAATGCCTCTTCCATACTCATTACTGCCCCACACAGGTTAAAATGCCTCTTCGGTACTCATTACTGCCCCACACACAGGTCAAAATGCCTCTTCGGTACTCATTACTGCCCCACACAGGTCAAAAATGCCTCTTCGGTACTCATTACTGCCCCACCACACAGGTCAAAATGCCTCTTCGGTACTCATTACAGCCCCACACACAGGTCAAAATGCCTCTTCCATACTCATTACTGCCCCACACAGGTCAAAATGCCTCTTCGGTACTCATTACTGCCCCACACAGGTCAAAATGCCTCTTCGGTACTCATTACTGCCCCACACACAGGTCAAAATGCCTCTTCCATACTCATTACTGCCCCACACACAGGTCAAAATGCCTCTTCCATACTCATTACTGCCCCACACAGGTTAAAATGCCTCGTCGGTACTCATTACTGCCCCACCTACTGGTCAAAATGCCTCTTCGGTACTCATTACTGCCCCACACAGGTCAAAATGCCTCTTCGGTTCTCATTACTGCCCCACACACAGGTCAAAATGCCTCTTCGGTACTCATTACTGCCCCACGCACATGTCAAAATGCCTCTTCGGTACTGATTACTGCCCCACACTGGTCAAAATGCCTCTTCGGTACTCATTACTGCCCCACACACAGGTCAAAATGCCTCTTCCGTACTCATTACTGCCCCACACACAGGTCAAAATGCCTCTTCCGTACTCATTACTGCCCCACACAGGTCAAAATGCCTCTTCCGTACTCATTACTGCCCCACACAGGTTAAAATGCCCCTTCGTACTCATTACTGCCCCACACAGGTCAAAATGCCTTTTCGGTACTCATTACTGCCCCACACAGGTTAAAATGCCTCTTCGGTACTCATTACTGCCCCACACAGGTCAAAATGCCTCTTCGGTACTCATTACTGCCCCACACAGGTCAAAATGACTCTTCGGTTCTCATTACTGCCCCACACACAGGTCAAAATGCCTCTTCGGTTCTCATTACTGCCCCACACACAGGTCAAAATGCCTCTTCGGTACTCATTACTGCCCCACGCACAGGTCAAAATGCCTATTCGGTACTCATTACTGCCCCACACACAGGTCAAAATGCCTCTTCGGTACTCATTACTGCCCCACACACAGGTCAAAATGCCTCTTCGGTACTCATTACTGCCCCACACAGGTCAAAATGCCTCTTCGGTACTCATTACTGCCCCACACACAGGTCAAAATTCCTCTTCCGTACTCATTACTGCCCCACACACAGGTCAAAATGCCTCTTCCGTACTCATTACTGCCCCACACAGGTCAAAATGCCTCTTCCGTACTCATTACTGCCCCACACAGGTTAAAATGCCCTTCGGTACTCATTACTGCCCCACACAGGTTAAAATGCCTCTTCGGTACTCATTACTGCCCCACACAGGTCAAAATGCCTCTTCGGTACTCATTACTGCCCCACACAGGTCAAAATGCCTCTTCGGTACTCATTACTGCCCCA
Organism: Oncorhynchus keta; assembly: GCF_023373465.1. NCBI lineage: Eukaryota > Metazoa > Chordata > Actinopteri > Salmoniformes > Salmonidae > Oncorhynchus > Oncorhynchus keta. The sequence continues at coordinate 2,936,357 of NC_068455.1, forward strand.
CACAGGTCAAAATGCCTCTTCGGTACTCATTACTGCCCCACACACAGGTCAAAATGCCTCTTCCATACTCATTACTGCCCCACACACAGGTCAAAATGCCTCTTCCATACTCATTACTGCCCCACACAGGTTAAAATGCCTCTTCGGTACTCATTACTGCCCCACACACAGGTCAAAATGCCTCTTCGGTACTCATTACTGCCCCACACAGGTCAAAATGCCTCTTCGGTACTCATTACTGCCCCACACACAGGTCAAAATGCCTCTTCGGTACTCATTACAGCCCCACACAGGTCAAAATGCCTCTTCCATACTCATTACTGCCCCACACAGGTCAAAATGCCTCTTCGGTACTCATTACTGCCCCACACACAGGTCAAAATGCCTCTTCGGTACTCATTACTGCCCCACACACAGGTCAAAATGCCTCTTCCATACTCATTACTGCCCCACACACAGGTCAAAATGCCTCTTCCATACTCATTACTGCCCCACACAGGTTAAAATGCCTCGTCGGTACTCATTACTGCCCCACACACTGGTCAAAATGCCTCTTCGGTACTCATTACTGCCCCACACAGGTCAAAATGCCTCTTCGGTTCTCATTACTGCCCCACACACAGGTCAAATGCCTCTTCGGTACTCATTACTGCCCCACGCACATGTCAAAATGCCTCTTCGGTACTCATTACTGCCCCACACAGGTCAAAATGCCTCTTCGTACTCATTACTGCCCCACACAGGTCAAAATGCCTCTTCCGTACTCATTACTGCCCCACACACAGGTCAAAATGCCTCTTCCGTACTCATTACTGCCCCACACAGGTCAAAATGCCTCTTCCGTACTCATTACTGCCCCACACAGGTTAAAATGCCCTTCGGTACTCATTACTGCCCCACAGGTTAAAATGCCTCTTCCGTACTCATTACTGCCCCACACAGGTCAAAATGCCTCTTCGGTACTCATTACTGCCCCACACAGGTCAAAATGCCTCTTCGGTACTCATTACTGCCCCACACAGGTCAAAATGCCTCTTCGGTACTCATTACTGCCCCACACAGGTCAAAATGCCTTTTCGGTACTCATTACTGCCCCACACAGGTTAAAATGCCTCTTCGGTACTCATTACTGCCCCACACAGGTCAAAATGCCCCTTCGGTACTCATTACTGCCCCACACAGGTCAAAATGCCTCTTCGGTACTCATTACTGCCCCACACAGGTCAAAATGCCTCTTCGGTTCTCATTACTGCCCCACACACAGGTCAAAATGCCTCTTCGGTACTCATTACTGCCCCACGCACAGGTCAAAATGCCTATTCGGTACTCATTACTGCCCCACACACAGGTCAAAATGCCTCTTCGGTACTCATTACTGCCCCACACAGGTCAAAATGCCTCTTCGGTACTCATTACTGCCCCACACAGGTCAAAATGCCTCTTCGGTACTCATTACTGCCCCACACAGGTCAAAATGCCTCTTCCGTACTCATTACTGCCCCACACACAGGTCAAAATGCCTCTTCCGTACTCATTACTGCCCCACACAGGTCAAAATGCCTCTTCCGTACTCATTACTGCCCCACACAGGTTAAAATGCCCTTCGGTACTCATTACTGCCCCACACAGGTTAAAATGCCTCTTCGGTACTCATTACTGCCCCACACAGGTCAAAATGCCTCTTCGGTACTCATTACTGCCCCACACAGGTCAAAATGCCTCTTCGGTACTCATTACTGCCCCACACAGGTCAAAATGCCTCTTCGGTACTCATTACTGCCCCACACAGGTCAAAATGCCTTTCGGTACTCATTACTGCCCCACACAGGTTAAAATGCCTCTTCGGTACTCATTACTGCCCCACACACAGGTCAAAATGCCTCTTCCGTACTCATTACTGCCCCACACACAGGTCAAAATGCCTCTTCCGTACTCATTACTGCCCCACACAGGTCAAAATGCCTCTTCCGTACTCATTACTGCCCCACACAGGTTAAAATGCCCCTTCGGTACTCATTACTGCCCCACACAGGTTAAAATGCCTCTTCGGTACTCATTACTGCCCCACACAGGTCAAAATGCCTCTTCCATACTCATTACTGCCCCACACAGGTCAAAATGCCTCTTCGGTACTCATTACTGCCCCACACACAGGTCAAAATGCCTCTTCGGTACTCATTACTGCCCCACACAGGTCAAAATGCCTCTTCCATACTCATTACTGCCCCACACACAGGTCAAAATGCCTCTTCCATACTCATTACTGCCCCACACAGGTTAAAATGCCTCTTCGGTACTCATTACTGCCCCACACAGGTCAAAATGCCTCTTCGGTACTCATTACTGCCCCACACAGGTCAAAATGCCTCTTCGGTACTCATTACTGCCCCACACACAGGTCAAAATGCCTCTTCGGTACTCATTACAGCCCCACACACAGGTCAAAATGCCTCTTCCATACTCATTACTGCCCCACACAGGTCAAAATGCCTCTTCGGTACTCATTACTGCCCCACACACAGGTCAAAATGCCTCTTCGGTACTCATTACTGCCCCACACACAGGTCAAAATGCCTCTTCCATACTCATTACTGCCCCACACACAGGTCAAAATGCCTCTTCCATACTCATTACTGCCCCACACAGGTTAAAATGCCTCGTCGGTACTCATTACTGCCCCACACACTGGTCAAAATGCCTCTTCGGTACTCATTACTGCCCCACACAGGTCAAAATGCCTCTTCGGTTCTCATTACTGCCCCACACACAGGTCAAAATGCCTCTTCGGTACTCATTACTGCCCCACGCACATGTCAAAATGCCTCTTCGGTACTCATTACTGCCCCACACAGGTCAAAATGCCTCTTCCGTACTCATTACTGCCCCACACAGGTCAAAATGCCTCTTCCGTACTCATTACTGCCCCACACACAGGTCAAAATGCCTCTTCCGTACTCATTACTGCCCCACACAGGTCAAAATGCCTCTTCCGTACTCATTACTGCCCCACACAGGTCAAAATGCCTCTTCGGTACTCATTACTGCCCCACACAGGTCAAAATGCCTCTTCGGTACTCATTACTGCCCCACACAGGTCAAAATGCCTCTTCGGTACTCATTACTGCCCCACACAGGTCAAAATGCCTTTTCGGTACTCATTACTGCCCCACACAGGTTAAAATGCCTCTTCGGTACTCATTACTGCCCCACACAGGTCAAAATGCCTCTTCGGTACTCATTACTGCCCCACACAGGTCAAAATGCCTCTTCCGTACTCATTACTGCCCCACACAGGTCAAAATGCCTCTTCGGTTCTCATTACTGCCCCACACACAGGTCAAAATGCCTCTTCGGTACTCATTACTGCCCCACGCACAGGTCAAAATGCCTATTCGGTACTCATTACTGCCCCACACAGGTCAAAATGCCTCTTCGGTACTCATTACTGCCCCACACACAGGTCAAAATGCCTCTTCGGTACTCATTACTGCCCCACACAGGTCAAAATGCCTCTTCGGTACTCATTACTGCCCCACACACAGGTCAAAATGCCTCTTCCGTACTCATTACTGCCCCACACACAGGTCAAAATGCCTCTTCCGTACTCATTACTGCCCCACACAGGTCAAAATGCCTCTTCCGTACTCATTACTGCCCCACACAGGTTAAAATGCCCTTCGGTACTCATTACTGCCCCACACAGGTTAAAATGCCTCTTCGGTACTCATTACTGCCCCACACAGGTCAAAATGCCTCTTCGGTACTCATTACTGCCCCACACAGGTCAAAATGCCTCTTCGGTACTCATTACTGCCCCACACAGGTCAAAATGCCTCTTCGGTACTCATTACTGCCCCACACAGGTCAAAAATGCCTTTTCGGTACTCATTACTGCCCCACACAGGTTAAAATGCCTCTTCGGTACTCATTACTGCCCCACACACGTCAAAATGCCTCTTCGGTACTCATTACTGCCCCACACAGGTCAAATGCCTCTTCGGTACTCATTACTGCCCCACACAGGTCAAAATGCCTCTTCGGTACTCATTACTGCCCCACACAGGTTAAAATGCCTCTTCGGTACTCATTACTGCCCCACACAGGTCAAAATGCCTCTTCGGTACTCTTTACTGCCCCACACAGGTCAAAATGCCTCTTCGGTACTCATTACTGCCCCACACACAGGTCAAAATGCCTCTTCGGTACTCATTACTGCCCCACACAGGTCAAAATGCCTCTTCGGTACTCATTACTGCCCCACACAGGTCAAAATGCCTCTTCGGTACTCATTACTGCCCCACACAGGTTAAAATGCCTCTTCGGTACTCATTACTGCCCCACACAGGTCAAAATGCCTCTTCGGTACTCATTACTGCCCCACAGGTCAAAATGCCTCTTCGGTACTCATTACTGCCTCACACACAGGTCAAAATGCCTCTTCGGTACTCATTACTGCCCCACACAGGTCAAAATGCCTCTTCGGTACTCATTACTGCCCCACACACAGGTCAAAATGCCACTTCGGTATTCATTAATGCCCCACACAGGTCAAAATGCCTCTTCGGTACTCATTACTGCCCCACACAGGTCAAAATGCCTCTTCGGTACTCATTACTGCCCCACACACAGGTCAAAATGCCTCTTCGGTACTCATTACTGCCCCACACACAGGTCAAAATGCCTCTTCGGTACTCATTACTGCCCCACACAGGTCAAAATGCCTCTTCGGTACTCATTACTGCCCCACACAGGTTAAAATGCCTCTTCCATACTCATTACTGCCCCACACAGGTCAAAATGCCTCTTCGGTACTCATTACTGCCCCACACAGGTCAAAATGCCTCTTCGGTACTCATTACTGCCCCACACACAGGTCAAAATGCCTCTTCGGTACTCATTACTGCCCCACATAGGTCAAAATGCCTCTTCCGTACTCATTACTGCCCCACACACAGGTCAAAATGCCTCTTCGGTACTCATTACTGCCCCACACACAGGTCAAAATGCCTCTTCGGTACTCATTACTGCCCCACACACAGGTCAAAATGCCTCTTCGGTACTCATTACTGCCCCACACACAGGTCAAAATGCCTCTTCCGTACTCATTACTGCCCCACACAGGTCAAAATGCCTCTTCCGTACTCATTACTGCCCCACACACAGGTCAAAATGCCTCTTCGGTACTCATTACTGCCCCACACACAGGTCAAAATGCCTCTTCCGTACTCATTACTGCCCCACACAGGTCAAAATGCCTCTTCCGTACTCATTACTGCCCCACACAGGTCAAAATGCCTCTTCGGTACTCATTACTGCCCCACACACAGGTCAAAATGCCTCTTCGGTACTCATTACTGCCCCACACACAGGTCAAAATGCCTCTTCGGTACTCATTACTGCCCCACACAGGTCAAAATGCCTCTTCCATACTCATTACTGCCCCACACAGGTCAAAATGCCTCTTCGGTACTCATTACTGCCCCACACAGGTCAAAATGCCTCTTCGGTACTCATTACTGCCCCACACAGGTCAAAATGCCTCTTCGGTACTCATTACTGCCCCACACACAGGTCAAAATGCCTCTTCGGTACTCATTACTGCCCCACACAGGTCAAAATGCCTCTTCCGTACTCATTACTGCCCCACACACAGGTCAAAATGCCTCTTCGGTACTCATTACTGCCCCACACACAGGTCAAAATGCCTCTTCGGTACTCATTACTGCCCCACACAGGTCAAAATGCCTCTTCCGTACTCATTACTGCCCCACACACAGGTCAAAATGCCTCTTCGGTACTCATTACTGCCCCACACAGGTCAAAATGCCTCTTCGGTACTCATTACTGCCCCACACACAGGTCAAAATGCCTCTTCCGTACTCATTACTGCCCCACACAGGTCAAAATGCCTCTTCCGTACTCATTACTGCCCCACACACAGGTCAAAATGCCTCTTCGGTACTCATTACTGCCCCACACACAGGTCAAAATGCCTCTTCCATACTCATTACTGCCCCACACAGGTCAAAATGCCTCTTCGGTACTCATTACTGCCCCACACAGGTCAAAATGCCTCTTCCGTACTCATTACTGCCCCACACACAGGTCAAAATGCCTCTTCGGTACTCATTACTGCCCCACACAGGTCAAAATGCCTCTTCGGTACTCATTACTGCCCCACACACAGGTCAAAATGCCTCTTCCATACTCATTACTGCCCCACACAGGTCAAAATGCCTCTTCGGTACTCATTACTGCCCCACACAGGTCAAAATGCCTCTTCCGTACTCATTACTGCCCCACAGGTCAAAATGCCTCTTCGGTACTCATTACTGCCCCACACACAGGTCAAAATGCCTCTTCGGTACTCATTACTGCCCCACACACAGGTCAAAATGCCTCTTCCGTACTCATTACTGCCCCACACAGGTCAAAATGCCTCTTCCGTACTCATTACTGCCCCACACACAGGTCAAAATGCCTCTTCGGTACTCATTACTGCCCCACACACAGGTCAAAATGCCTCTTCCATACTCATTACTGCCCCACACAGGTCAAAATGCCTCTTCGGTACTCATTACTGCCCCACACACAGGTCAAAATGCCTCTTCGGTACTCATTACTGCCCCACACACAGGTCAAAATGCCTCTTCCATACTCATTACTGCCCCACACACAGGTCAAAATGCCTCTTCCATACTCATTACTGCCCCACACAGGTTAAAATGCCTCTTCGGTACTCATTACTGCCCCACACACAGGTCAAAATGCCTCTTCGGTACTCATTACTGCCCCACACAGGTCAAAATGCCTCTTCGGTACTCATTACTGCCCCACACACAGGTCAAAATGCCTCTTCGGTACTCATTACAGCCCCACACACAGGTCAAAATGCCTCTTCCATACTCATTACTGCCCCACACAGGTCAAAATGCCTCTTCGGTACTCATTACTGCCCCACACACAGGTCAAAATGCCTCTTCGGTACTCATTACTGCCCCACACACAGGTCAAAATGCCTCTTCCATACTCATTACTGCCCCACACACAGGTCAAAATGCCTCTTCCATACTCATTACTGCCCCACACAGGTTAAAATGCCTCGTCGGTACTCATTACTGCCCCACACACTGGTCAAAATGCCTCTTCGGTACTCATTACTGCCCCACACAGGTCAAAATGCCTCTTCGGTACTCATTACTGCCCCACACACAGGTCAAAATGCCTCTTCGGTACTCATTACTGCCCCACACACAGGTCAAAATGCCTCTTCCATACTCATTACTGCCCCACACAGGTTAAAATGCCTCTTCCGTACTCATTACTGCCCCACACACAGGTCAAAATGCCTCTTCGGTACTCATTACTGCCCCACACACAGGTCAAAATGCCTCTTCGGTACTCATTACTGCCCCACACAGGTCAAAATGCCTCTTCGGTACTCATTACTGCCCCACACACAGGTCAAAATGCCTCTTCCGTACTCATTACTGCCCCACACAGGTCAAAATGCCTCTTCCGTACTCATTACTGCCCCACACACAGGTCAAAATGCCTCTTCGGTACTCATTACTGCCCCACACACAGGTCAAAATGCCTCTTCCATACTCATTACTGCCCCATACATAGTCAAAATACCTCTTCGGTACTCATTACTGCCACAAACAGGTCAAAATGCCTCTTCGGTACTCATTACTGCCCCACACACAGGTCAAAATGCCTCTTCGGTACTCATTACTGCCCCACACACAGGTCAAAATGCCTCTTCCGTACTCATTACTGCCCCACACAGGTCAAAATGCCTCTTCCGTACTCATTACTGCCCCACACACAGGTCAAAATGCCTCTTCGGTACTCATTACTGCCCCACACACAGGTCAAAATGCCTCTTCCATACTCATTACTGCCCCATACATAGTCAAAATGCCTCTTCGTTACTCATTACTGCCACAAACAGGTCAAAATGCCTCTTCGGTACTCATTACTGCCCCACACAGGTCAAAATGCCTCTTCGGTACTCATTACTGCCCCACACAGGTTAAAATGCCTCTTCGGTACTCATTACTGCCCCACACACAGGTCAAAATGCCTCTTCGGTACTCATTACTGCCCCACACAGGTCAAAATGCCTCTTCGGTACTCATTACTGCCCCACACAGGTCAAAATGCCTCTTCGGTACTCATTACTGCCCCACACAGGTTAAAATGCCTCTTCGGTACTCATTACTGCCCCACACACAGGTCAAAATGCCTCTTCGGTACTCATTACTGCCCCACACACAGGTCAAAATGCCTCTTCCATACTCATTACTGCCCCACACAGGTTAAAATGCCTCTTCGGTACTCATTACTGCCCCACACACAGGTCAAAATGCCTCTTCGGTACTCATTACTGCCCCACACAGGTCAAAATGCCTCTTCGGTACTCATTACTGCCCCACACACAGGTCAAAATGCCTCTTCGGTACTCATTACTGCCCCACACACAGGTCAAAATGCCTCTTCCATACTCATTACTGCCCCACACAAGTCAAAATGCCTCTTCGGTACTCATTACTGCCCCACACAGGTCAAAATGCCTCTTCGGTACTCATTACTGCCCCACACACAGGTTAAAATGCCTCTTCCGTACTCATTACTGCCCCACACACAGGTCAAAATGCCTCTTCCGTACTCATTACTGCCCCACACACAGGTCAAAATGCCTCTTCGGTACTCATTACTGCCCCACACACAGGTCAAAATGCCTCTTCGGTACTCATTACTGCCCCACACACAGGTCAAAATGCCTCTTCCGTACTCATTACTGCCCCACACACAGGTCAAAATGCCTCTTCGGTACTCATTACTGCCCCACACACAGGTCAAAATGCCTCTTCGGTACTCATTACTGCCCCACACATAGGTTAAAATGCCTCTTCGGTACTCATTACTGCCCCACACACAGGTTAAAATGCCTCTAGCGTACTCATTACTGCCCCACACAGGTTAAAATGCCTCTTCGGTACTCATTACTGCCCCACACACAGGTTAAAATGCCTCTAGCGTAATCATTACTGCCCCACACAGGTCAAAATGCCTCTTCGGTACTCATTACTGCCCCACACAGGTCAAAATGCCTCTTCGGTACTCATTACTGCCCCACACAGGTCAAAATGCCTCTTCGGTACTCATTACTGCCCCACACACAGGTCAAAATGCCTCTTCGGTACTCATTACTGCCCCACACAGGTCAAAATGCCTCTTCCGTACTCATTACTGCCCCACACAGGTTAAAATGCCTCTTCGGTACTCATTACTGCCCCACACAGGTTAAAATGCCTCTTCGGTACTCATTACTGCCCCACACAGGTCAAAATGCCTCTTCCGTACTCATTACTGCCCCACACAGGTTAAAAATGCCTCTTCGGTACTCATTACTGCCCCACACAGGTCAAAATGCCTCTTCGGTACTCATTACTGCCCCACACAGGTCAAAATGCCTCTTCCGTACTCATTACTGCCCCACACAGGTCAAAATGCCTCTTCGGTACTCATTACTGCCCCACACACAGGTTAAAATGCCTCTAGCGTACTCATTACTGCCCCACACAGGTTAAAATGCCTCTTCGGTACTCATTACTGCCCCACACACAGGTTAAAATGCCTCTAGCGTAATCATTACTGCCCCACACAGGTCAAAATGCCTCTTCGGTACTCATTACTGCCCCACACAGGTCAAAATGCCTCTTCGGTACTCATTACTGCCCCACACAGGTCAAAATGCCTCTTCGGTACTCATTACTGCCCCACACACAGGTCAAAATGCCTCTTCGGTACTCATTACTGCCCCACACAGGTCAAAATGCCTCTTCCGTACTCATTACTGCCCCACACAGGTTAAAATGCCTCTTCGGTACTCATTACTGCCCCACACAGGTTAAAATGCCTCTTCGGTACTCATTACTGCCCCACACAGGTCAAAATGCCTCTTCCGTACTCATTACTGCCCCACACAGGTCAAAATGCCTCTTCCGTACTCATTACTGCCCCACACAGGTCAAAATGCCTCTTCGGTACTCATTACTGCCCCACACAGGTCAAAATGCCTCTTGCGTACTCATTACTGCCCCACACAGGTCAAAATGCCTCTTGCGTACTCATTACTGCCCCACACAGGTCAAAATGCCTCTTCGGTACTCATTACTGCCCCACACACAGGTCAAAATGCCTCTTCGGTACTCATTACTGCCCCACACACAGGTTAAAATGCCTCTTCCATACTCATTACTGCCCCACACACAGGTCAAAATGCCTCTTCCATTCTCATTACTGCCCCACACAGGTTAAAATGCCTCTTCGGTACTCATTACTGCCCCACACAGGTCAAAATGCCTCTTCGGTACTCATTACTGCCCCACACACAGGTCAAAATGCCTCTTCGGTACTCATTACTGCCCCACACAGGTCAAAATGCCTCTTCCGTACTCATTACTGCCCCACACAGGTTAAAATGCCTCTTCGGTACTCATTACTGCCCCACACAGGTTAAAATGCCTCTTCGGTACTCATTACTGCCCCACACAGGTCAAAATGCCTCTTCCGTACTCATTACTGCCCCACACAGGTCAAAATGCCTCTTCCGTACTCATTACTGCCCCACACAGGTCAAAATGCCTCTTCGGTACTCATTACTGCCCCACACAGGTCAAAATGCCTCTTGCGTACTCATTACTGCCCCACACAGGTCAAAATGCCTCTTGCGTACTCATTACTGCCCCACACAGGTCAAAATGCCTCTTCGGTACTCATTACTGCCCCACACACAGGTCAAAATGCCTCTTCGGTACTCATTACTGCCCCACACACAGGTTAAAATGCCTCTTCCATACTCATTACTGCCCCACACACAGGTCAAAATGCCTCTTCCATTCTCATTACTGCCCCACACAGGTTAAAATGCCTCTTCGGTACTCATTACTGCCCCACACACAGGTCAAAATGCCTCTTCGGTACTCATTACTGCCCCACACAGGTCAAAATGCCTCTTCAGTACTCATTACTGCCCCACACACAGGTCAAAATGCCTCTTCGGTACTCATTACAGCCCCACACACAGGTCAAAATGCCTCTTCCATACTCATTACTGCCCCACACAGGTCAAAATGCCTCTTCGGTACTCATTACTGCCCCACACACAGGTCAAAATGCCTCTTCGGTACTCATTACTGCCCCACACACAGGTCAAAATGCCTCTTCCATACTCATTACTGCCCCACACACAGGTCAAAATGCCTCTTCCATAATCATTACTGCCCCACACAGGTTAAAATGCCTCGTCGGTACTCATTACTGCCCCACACACTGGTCAAAATGCCTCTTCGGTACTCATTACTGCCCCACACAGGTCAAAATGCCTCTTCGGTTCTCATTACTGCCCCACACACAGGTCAAAATGCCTCTTCGGTACTCATTACTGCCCCACGCACATGTCAAAATGCCTCTTCGGTACTCATTACTGCCCCACACAGGTCAAAATGCCTCTTCGGTACTCATTACTGCCCCACACACAGGTCAAAATGCCTCTTCCGTACTCATTACTGCCCCACACACAGGTCAAAATGCCTCTTCCGTACTCATTACTGCCCCACACAGGTCAAAATGCCTCTTCCGTACTCATTACTGCCCCACACAGGTTAAAATGCCCCTTCGGTACTCATTACTGCCCCACACAGGTTGAAATGCCTCTTCGGTACTCATTACTGCCCCACACAGGTCAAAATGCCTCTTCGGTACTCATTACTGCCCCACACAGGTCAAAATGCCTCTTCGGTACTCATTACTGCCCCACACAGGTCAAAATGCCTCTTCGGTACTCATTACTGCCCCACACAGGTCAAAATGCCTTTTCGGTACTCATTACTGCCCCACACAGGTTAAAATGCCTCTTCGGTACTCATTACTGCCCCACACAGGTCAAAATGCCTCTTCGGTACTCATTACTGCCCCACACAGGTCAAAATGCCTCTTCGGTACTCATTACTGCCCCACACAGGTCAAAATGCCTCTTCGGTTCTCATTACTGCCCACACACAGGTCAAAATGCCTCTTCGGTACTCATTACTGCCCCACGCACAGGTCAAAATGCCTATTCGGTACTCATTACTGCCCCACACACAGGTCAAAATGCCTCTTCGGTACTCATTACTGCCCCACACACAGGTCAAAATGCCTCTTCGGTACTCATTACTGCCCCACACAGGTCAAAATGCCTCTTCGGTACTCATTACTGCCCCACACACAGGTCAAAATGCCTCTTCCGTACTCATTACTGCCCCACACACAGGTCAAAATGCCTCTTCCGTACTCATTACTGCCCCACACAGGTCAAAATGCCTCTTCCGTACTCATTACTGCCCCACACAGGTCAAAATGCCTCTTCGGTACTCATTACTGCCCCACACAGGTCAAAATGCCTCTTCCGTACTCATTACTGCCCCACACACAGGTCAAAATGCCTCTTCGGTACTCATTACTGCCCCACACACAGGTCAAAATGCCTCTTCGGTACTCATTACTGCCCCACACACAGGTCAAAATGCCTCTTCCGTACTCATTACTGCCCCACACAGGTCAAAATGCCTCTTCCGTACTCATTACTGCCCCACACACAGGTCAAAATGCCTCTTCGGTACTCATTACTGCCCCACACACAGGTCAAAATGCCTCTTCCATACTCATTACTGCCCCACACAGGTCAAAATGCCTCTTCGGTACTCATTACTGCCCCACACACAGGTCAAAATGCCTCTTCGGTACTCATTACTGCCCCACACACAGGTCAAAATGCCTCTTCGGTACTCATTACTGCCCCACACAGGTCAAAATGCCTCTTCGGTACTCATTACTGCCCCACACAGGTCAAAATGCCTCTTCGGTTCTCATTACTGCCCCACACACAGGTCAAAATGCCTCTTCGGTACTCATTACTGCCCCACGCACAGGTCAAAATGCCTATTCGGTACTCATTACTGCCCCACACACAGGTCAAAATGCCTCTTCGGTACTCATTACTGCCCCACACACAGGTCAAAATGCCTCTTCGGTACTCATTACTGCCCCACACAGGTCAAAATGCCTCTTCGGTACTCATTACTGCCCCACACACAGGTCAAAATGCCTCTTCCGTACTCATTACTGCCCCACACACAGGTCAAAATGCCTCTTCCGTACTCATTACTGCCCCACACAGGTCAAAATGCCTCTTCCGTACTCATTACTGCCCCACACAGGTCAAAATGCCTCTTCGGTACTCATTACTGCCCCACACAGGTCAAAATGCCTCTTCCGTACTCATTACTGCCCCACACACAGGTCAAAATGCCTCTTCGGTACTCATTACTGCCCCACACAGGTCAAAATGCCTCTTCGGTACTCATTACTGCCCCACACACAGGTCAAAATGCCTCTTCCGTACTCATTACTGCCCCACACAGGTCAAAATGCCTCTTCCGTACTCATTACTGCCCCACACACAGGTCAAAATGCCTCTTCGGTACTCATTACTGCCCCACACACAGGTCAAAATGCCTCTTCCATACTCATTACTGCCCCACACAGGTCAAAATGCCTCTTCGGTACTCATTACTGCCCCACACACAGGTCAAAATGCCTCTTCGGTACTCATTACTGCCCCACACACAGGTCAAAATGCCTCTTCCATACTCATTACTGCCCCACACAGGTCAAAATGCCTCTTCCATACTCATTACTGCCCCACACAGGTTAAAATGCCTCTTCGGTACTCATTACTGCCCCACACACAGGTCAAAATGCCTCTTCGGTACTCATTACTGCCCCACACAGGTCAAAATGCCTCTTCGGTACTCATTACTGCCCCACACACAGGTCAAAATGCCTCTTCGGTACTCATTACAGCCCCACACAGGTCAAAATGCCTCTTCCATACTCATTACTGCCCCACACAGGTCAAAATGCCTCTTCGGTACTCATTACTGCCCCACACACAGGTCAAAATGCCTCTTCGGTACTCATTACTGCCCCACACACAAGTCAAAATGCCTCTTCCATACTCATTACTGCCCCACACACAGGTCAAAATGCCTCTTCCATACTCATTACTGCCCCACACAGGTTAAAATGCCTCGTCGGTACTCATTACTGCCCCACACTGGTCAAAATGCCTCTTCGGTACTCATTACTGCCCCACACAGGTCAAAATGCCTCTTCGGTACTCATTACTGCCCCACACACAGGTCAAAATGCCACTTCGGTATTCATTAATGCCCCACACAGGTCAAAATGCCTCTTCGGTACTCATTACTGCCCCACACAGGTCAAAATGCCTCTTCGGTACTCATTACTGCCCCACACACAGGTCAAAATGCCTCTTCGGTACTCATTACTGCCCCACACACAGGTCAAAATGCCTCTTCGGTACTCATTACTGCCCCACACAGGTCAAAATGCCACTTCGGTACTCATTACTGCCCCACACAGGTTAAAATGCCTCTTCCATACTCATTACTGCCCCACACAGGTCAAAATGCCTCTTCGGTACTCATTACTGCCCCACACAGGTCAAAATGCCTCTTCGGTACTCATTACTGCCCCACACACAGGTCAAAATGCCTCTTCGGTACTCATTACTGCCCCACATAGGTCAAAATGCCTCTTCCGTACTCATTACTGCCCCACACACAGGTCAAAATGCCTCTTCGGTACTCATTACTGCCCCACACACAGGTCAAAATGCCTCTTCCGTACTCATTACTGCCCCACACACAGGTCAAAATGCCTCTTCGGTACTCATTACTGCCCCACACACAGGTCAAAATGCCTCTTCCGTACTCATTACTGCCCCACACAGGTCAAAATGCCTCTTCCGTACTCATTACTGCCCCACACACAGGTCAAAATGCCTCTTCGGTACTCATTACTGCCCCACACACAGGTCAAAATGCCTCTTCCATACTCATTACTGCCCCACACAGGTCAAAATGCCTCTTCGGTACTCATTACTGCCCCACACAGGTCAAAATGCCTCTTCGGTACTCATTACTGCCCCACACAGGTCAAAATGCCTCTTCGGTACTCATTACTGCCCCACACACAGGTCAAAATGCCTCTTCGGTACTCACACAGGTCAAAATGCCTCTTCCGTACTCATTACTGCCCCACACACAGGTCAAAATGCCTCTTCCGTACTCATTACTGCCCCACACACAGGTCAAAATGCCTCTTCGGTACTCATTACTGCCCCACACAGGTCAAAATGCCACTTCGTACTCATTACTGCCCCACACAGGTTAAAATGCCTCTTCCATACTCATTACTGCCCCACACAGGTCAAAATGCCTCTTCGGTACTCATTACTGCCCCACACAGGTCAAAATGCCTCTTCGGTACTCATTACTGCCTCACACACAGGTCAAAATACCTCTTCGGTACTCATTACTGCCCCACACAGGTCAAAATGCCTCTTCGGTACTTATTACTGCCCCACACACAGGTCAAAATGCCACTTCGGTATTCATTAATGCCCCACACAGGTCAAAATGCCTCTTCGGTACTCATTACTGCCCCACACAGGTCAAAATGCCTCTTCGGTACTCATTACTGCCCCACACACAGGTCAAAATGCCTCTTCGGTACTCATTACTGCCCCACACACAGGTCAAAATGCCTCTTCCGTACTCATTACTGCCCACACACAGGTCAAAAATGCCTCTTCGGTACTCATTACTGCCCCACACACAGGTCAAAATGCCTCTTCCATACTCATTACTGCCCCACACAGGTCAAAATGCCTCTTCGGTACTCATTACTGCCCCACACACAGGTCAAAATGCCTCTTCCGTACTCATTACTGCCCCACACACAGGTCAAAATGCCTCTTCGGTACTCATTACTGCCCCACACACAGGTCAAAATGCCTCTTCGGTACTCATTACTGCCCCACACACAGGTCAAAATGCCTCTTCCATACTCATTACTGCCCCACACACTGGTCAAAATGCCTCTTCGGTACTCATTACTGCCCCACACAGGTCAAAATGCCTCTTCCGTACTCATTACTGCCCCACACACAGGTCAGAATGCCTCTTCGGTACTCATTACTGCCCCACACACAGGTCAAAATGCCTCTTCGGTACTCATTACTGCCCCACACACAGGTCAAAATGCCTCTTCCGTACTCATTACTGCCCCACACAGGTCAAAATGCCTCTTCCGTACTCATTACTGCCCCACACAGGTCAAAATGCCTCTTCGGTACTCATTACTGCCCCACACACAGGTCAAAATGCCTCTTCGGTACTCATTACAGCCCCACACACAGGTCAAAATGCCTCTTCCATACTCATTACTGCCCCACACAGGTCAAAATGCCTCTTCGGTACTCATTACTGCCCCACACAGGTCAAAATGCCTCTTCGGTACTCATTACTGCCCCACACACAGGTCAAAATGCCTCTTCGGTACTCATTACTGCCCCACATAGGTCAAAATGCCTCTTCCGTACTCATTACTGCCCCACACACAGGTCAAAATGCCTCTTCGGTACTCATTACTGCCCCACACACAGGTCAAAATGCCTCTTCCGTACTCATTACTGCCCCACACACAGGTCAAAATGCCTCTTCGGTACTCATTACTGCCCCACACACAGGTCAAAATGCCTCTTCCGTACTCATTACTGCCCCACACAGGTCAAAATGCCTCTTCCGTACTCATTACTGCCCCACACACAGGTCAAAATGCCTCTTCGGTACTCATTACTGCCCCACACACAGGTCAAAATGCCTCTTCCATACTCATTACTGCCCCACACAGGTCAAAATGCCTCTTCGGTACTCATTACTGCCCCACACAGGTCAAAATGCCTCTTCGGTACTCATTACTGCCTCACACACAGGTCAAAATGCCTCTTCGGTACTCATTACTGCCCCACACAGGTCAAAATGCCTCTTCGGTACTCATTACTGCCCCACACACAGGTCAAAATGCCACTTCGGTATTCATTAATGCCCCACACAGGTCAAAATGCCTCTTCGGTACTCATTACTGCCCCACACAGGTCAAAATGCCTCTTCGGTACTCATTACTGCCCCACACACAGGTCAAAATGCCTCTTCGGTACTCATTACTGCCCCACACACAGGTCAAAATGCCTCTTCCGTACTCATTACTGCCCCACACAGGTCA
The DNA here is from genome assembly GCF_023373465.1 of Oncorhynchus keta. Lineage (NCBI taxonomy): Eukaryota > Metazoa > Chordata > Actinopteri > Salmoniformes > Salmonidae > Oncorhynchus > Oncorhynchus keta. Next base: position 2,953,562 of record NC_068455.1, read on the forward strand.
AAATGCCTCTTCGGTACTCATTACTGCCCCACACACAGGTCAAAATGCCTCTTCCATACTCATTACTGCCCCACACAGGTCAAAATGCCTCTTCGGTACTCATTACTGCCCCACACACAGGTCAAAATGCCTCTTCCGTACTCATTACTGCCCCACACACAGGTCAAAATGCCTCTTCGGTACTCATTACTGCCCCACACACAGGTCAAAATGCCTCTTCGGTACTCATTACTGCCCCACACACAGGTCAAAATGCCTCTTCCATACTCATTACTGCCCCACACACTGGTCAAAATGCCTCTTCGGTACTCATTACTGCCCCACACAGGTCAAAATGCCTCTTCCGTACTCATTACTGCCCCACACACAGGTCAAAATGCCTCTTCGGTACTCATTACTGCCCCACACAGGTCAAAATGCCTCTTCGGTACTCATTACTGCCCCACACACAGGTCAAAATGCCTCTTCCGTACTCATTACTGCCCCACACAGGTCAAAATGCCTCTTCCGTACTCATTACTGCCCCACACAGGTCAAAATGCCTCTTCGGTACTCATTACTGCCCCACACACAGGTCAAAATGCCTCTTCGGTACTCATTACAGCCCCACACACAGGTCAAAATGCCTCTTCCATACTCATTACTGCCCCACACAGGTCAAAATGCCTCTTCGGTACTCATTACTGCCCCACACAGGTCAAAATGCCTCTTCGGTACTCATTACTGCCCCACACAGGTCAAAATGCCTCTTCGGTACTCATTACTGCCCCACATAGGTCAAAATGCCTCTTCCGTACTCATTACTGCCCCACACACAGGTCAAAATGCCTCTTCGGTACTCATTACTGCCCCACACACAGGTCAAAATGCCTCTTCCGTACTCATTACTGCCCCACACACAGGTCAAAATGCCTCTTCGGTACTCATTACTGCCCCACACACAGGTCAAAATGCCTCTTCCGTACTCATTACTGCCCCACACAGGTCAAAATGCCTCTTCCGTACTCATTACTGCCCCACACACAGGTCAAAATGCCTCTTCGGTACTCATTACTGCCCCACACACAGGTCAAAATGCCTCTTCCATACTCATTACTGCCCCACACAGGTCAAAATGCCTCTTCGGTACTCATTACTGCCCCACACAGGTCAAAATGCCTCTTCGGTACTCATTACTGCCCCACACAGGTCAAAATGCCTCTTCGGTACTCATTACTGCCCCACACACAGGTCAAAATGCCTCTTCGGTACTCATTACTGCCCCACACAGGTCAAAATGCCTCTTCCGTACTCATTACTGCCCCACACACAGGTCAAAAATGCCTCTTCGGTACTCATTACTGCCCCACACACAGGTCAAAATGCCTCTTCGGTACTCATTACTGCCCCACACAGGTCAAAATGCCTCTTCCGTACTCATTACTGCCCCACACACAGGTCAAAATGCCTCTTCGGTACTCATTACTGCCCCACACACAGGTCAAAATGCCTCTTCGGTACTCATTACTGCCCCACACACAGGTCAAAATGCCTCTTCCGTACTCATTACTGCCCCACACAGGTCAAAATGCCTCTTCCGTACTCATTATTGCCCCACACACAGGTCAAAATGCCTCTTCGGTACTCATTACTGCCCCACACACAGGTCAAAATGCCTCTTCCATACTCATTACTGCCCCACACAGGTCAAAATGCCTCTTCGGTACTCATTACTGCCCCACACAGGTCAAAATGCCTCTTCCGTACTCATTACTGCCCCACACACAGGTCAAAATGCCTCTTCGGTACTCATTACTGCCCCACACACAGGTCAAAATGCCTCTTCGGTACTCATTACTGCCCCCACACAGGTCAAAATGCCTCTTCCATACTCATTACTGCCCCACACAGGTCAAAATGCCTCTTCGGTACTCATTACTGCCCCACACAGGTCAAAATGCCTCTTCCGTACTCATTACTGCCCCACACACAGGTCAAAATGCCTCTTCGGTACTCATTACTGCCCCACACACAGGTCAAAATGCCTCTTCGGTACTCATTACTGCCCCACACACAGGTCAAAATGCCTCTTCCGTACTCATTACTGCCCCACACAGGTCAAAATGCCTCTTCCGTACTCATTACTGCCCCACACACAGGTCAAAATGCCTCTTCGGTACTCATTACTGCCCCACACACAGGTCAAAATGCCTCTTCCATACTCATTACTGCCCCACACAGGTCAAAATGCCTCTTCGGTACTCATTACTGCCCCACACACAGGTCAAAATGCCTCTTCGGTACTCATTACTGCCCCACACACCGGTCAAAATGACTCTTCCATACTCATTACTGCCCCACACACAGGTCAAAATGCCTCTTCCATACTCATTACTGCCCCACACAGGTTAAAATGCCTCTTCGGTACTCATTACTGCCCCACACACAGGTCAAAATGCCTCTTCGGTACTCATTACTGCCCCACACAGGTCAAAATGCCTCTTCGGTACTCATTACTGCCCCACACACAGGTCAAAATGCCTCTTCGGTAATCATTACTGCCCCACACAGGTTAAAATGCCTCGTCGGTACTCATTACTGCCCCACACACTGGTCAAAATGCCTCTTCGGTACTCATTACTGCCCCACACAGGTCAAAATGCCTCTTCGGTACTCATTACTGCCCCACACACAGGTCAAAATGCCTCTTCGGTACTCATTACTGCCCCACACACAGGTCAAAATGCCTCTTCCATACTCATTACTGCCCCACACAGGTTAAAATGCCTCTTCCGTACTCATTACTGCCCCACACACAGGTCAAAATGCCTCTTCGGTACTCATTACTGCCCCACACACAGGTCAAAAATGCCTCTTCGGTACTCATTACTGCCCCACACACAGGTCAAAATGCCTCTTCGGTACTCATTACTGCCCCACACACAGGTCAAAATGCCTCTTCCGTACTCATTACTGCCCCACACAGGTCAAAATGCCTCTTCCATACTCATTACTGCCCCACACAGGTCAAAATGCCTCTTCGGTACTCATTACTGCCCCACACAGGTCAAAATGCCTCTTCCGTACTCATTACTGCCCCACACACAGGTCAAAATGCCTCTTCGGTACTCATTACTGCCCCACACACAGGTCAAAATGCCTCTTCGGTACTCATTACTGCCCCACACACAGGTCAAAATGCCTCTTCCGTACTCATTACTGCCCCACACAGGTCAAAATGCCTCTTCCGTACTCATTACTGCCCCACACACAGGTCAAAATGCCTCTTCGGTACTCATTACTGCCCCACACACAGGTCAAAATGCCTCTTCCATACTCATTACTGCCCCACACAGGTCAAAATGCCTCTTCGGTACTCATTACTGCCCCACACAGGTCAAAATGCCTCTTCGGTACTCATTACTGCCCCACACACAGGTCAAAATGACTCTTCCATACTCATTACTGCCCCACACACAGGTCAAAATGCCTCTTCCATACTCATTACTGCCCCACACAGGTTAAAATGCCTCTTCGGTACTCATTACTGCCCCACACACAGGTCAAAATGCCTCTTCGGTACTCATTACTGCCCCACACAGGTCAAAAATGCCTCTTCGGTACTCATTACTGCCCCACACACAGGTCAAAATGCCTCTTCGGTAATCATTACTGCCCCACACAGGTTAAAATGCCTCGTCGGTACTCATTACTGCCCCACACACTGGTCAAAATGCCTCTTCGGTACTCATTACTGCCCCACACAGGTCAAAATGCCTCTTCGGTACTCATTACTGCCCCACACACAGGTCAAAATGCCTCTTCGGTACTCATTACTGCCCCACACACAGGTCAAAATGCCTCTTCCATACTCATTACTGCCCCACACAAGTTAAAAATGCCTCTTCCGTACTCATTACTGCCCCACACACAGGTCAAAATGCCTCTTCGGTACTCATTACTGCCCCACACACAGGTCAAAATGCCTCTTCGGTACTCATTACTGCCCCACACACAGGTCAAAATGCCTCTTCGGTACTCATTACTGCCCCACACACAGGTCAAAATGCCTCTTCCGTACTCATTACTGCCCCACACAGGTCAAAATGCCTCTTCCGTACTCATTACTGCCCCACACACAGGTCAAAATGCCTCTTCGGTACTCATTACTGCCCCACACACAGGTCAAAATGCCTCTTCCATACTCATTACTGCCCCATACATAGTCAAAATACCTCTTCGGTACTCATTACTGCCACAAACAGGTCAAAATGCCTCTTCGGTACTCATTACTGCCCCACACACAGGTCAAAATGCCTCTTCGGTACTCATTACTGCCCCACACAGGTCAAAATGCCTCTTCGGTACTCATTACTGCCCCACACACAGGTCAAAATGCCTCTTCGGTACTCATTACTGCCCCACACACAGGTCAAAATGCCTCTTCCGTACTCATTACTGCCCCACAGGTCAAAATGCCTCTTCCGTACTCATTACTGCCCCACACACAGGTCAAAATGCCTCTTCGGTACTCATTACTGCCCCACACACAGGTCAAAATGCCTCTTCCATACTCATTACTGCCCCATACATAGTCAAAATGCCTCTTCGGTACTCATTACTGCCACAAACAGGTCAAAATGCCTCTTCGGTACTCATTACTGCCCCACACAGGTCAAAATGCCTCTTCGGTACTCATTACTGCCCCACACAGGTCAAAATGCCTCTTCGGTACTCATTACTGCCCCACACAGGTTAAAATGCCTCTTCGGTACTCATTACTGCCCCACACACAGGTCAAAATGCCTCTTCGGTACTCATTACTGCCCCACACACAGGTCAAAATGCCTCTTCCATACTCATTACTGCCCCACACAGGTTAAAATGCCTCTTCGGTACTCATTACTGCCCCACACACAGGTCAAAATGCCTCTTCGGTACTCATTACTGCCCCACACAGGTCAAAATGCCTCTTCGGTACTCATTACTGCCCCACACACAGGTCAAAATGCCTCTTCGGTACTCATTTCTGCCCCACACACAGGTCAAAATGCCTCTTCCATACTCATTACTGCCCCACACAGGTTAAAATGCCTCTTCGGTACTCATTACTGCCCCACACAGGTCAAAATGCCTCTTCGGTACTCATTACTGCCCCACACAGGTCAAAATGCCTCTTCGGTACTCATTACTGCCCCACACACAGGTCAAAATGCCTCTTCGGTACTCATTACTGCCCCACACACAGGTTAAAATGCCTCTTCCGTACTCATTACTGCCCCACACAAGTCAAAATGCCTCTTCGGTACTCATTACTGCCCCACACAGGTCAAAATGCCTCTTCGGTACTCATTACTGCCCCACACACAGGTTAAAATGCCTCTTCCGTACTCATTACTGCCCCACACACAGGTCAAAATGCCTCTTCCGTACTCATTACTGCCCCACACACAGGTCAAAATGCCTCTTCGGTACTCATTACTGCCCCACACACAGGTCAAAATGCCTCTTCGGTACTCATTACTGCCCCACACACAGGTCAAAATGCCTCTTCCGTACTCATTACTGCCCCACACACAGGTCAAAATGCCTCTTCGGTACTCATTACTGCCCCACACACAGGTCAAAATGCCTCTTCGGTACTCATTACTGCCCCACACATAGGTTAAAATGCCTCTTCGGTACTCATTACTGCCGCACACACAGGTTAAAATGCCTCTAGCGTACTCATTACTGCCCCACACAGGTTAAAATGCCTCTTCGGTACTCATTACTGCCCCACACACAGGTTAAAATGCCTCTAGCGTAATCATTACTGCCCCACACAGGTCAAAATGCCTCTTCGGTACTCATTACTGCCCCACACAGGTCAAAATGCCTCTTCGGTACTCATTACTGCCCCACACAGGTCAAAATGCCTCTTCGGTACTCATTACTGCCCCACACACAGGTCAAAATGCCTCTTCGGTACTCATTACTGCCCCACACAGGTCAAAATGCCTCTTCCGTACTCATTACTGCCCCACACAGGTTAAAATGCCTCTTCGGTACTCATTACTGCCCCACACAGGTTAAAATGCCTCTTCGGTACTCATTACTGCCCCACACAGGTCAAAATGCCTCTTACGTACTCATTACTGCCCCACACAGGTTAAAATGCCTCTTCGGTACTCATTACTGCCCCACACAGGTCAAAATGCCTCTTCGGTACTCATTACTGCCCCACACAGGTCAAAATGCCTCTTCCGTACTCATTACTGCCCCACACAGGTCAAAATGCCTCTTCGGTACTCATTACTGCCCCACACACAGGTTAAAATGCCTCTAGCGTACTCATTACTGCCCCACACAGGTTAAAATGCCTCTTCGGTACTCATTACTGCCCCACACACAGGTTAAAATGCCTCTAGCGTAATCATTACTGCCCCACACAGGTCAAAATGCCTCTTCGGTACTCATTACTGCCCCACACAGGTCAAAATGCCTCTTCGGTACTCATTACTGCCCCACACAGGTCAAAATGCCTCTTCGGTACTCATTACTGCCCCACACACAGGTCAAAATGCCTCTTCGGTACTCATTACTGCCCCACACAGGTCAAAAATGCCTCTTCCGTACTCATTACTGCCCCACACAGGTTAAAATGCCTCTTCGGTACTCATTACTGCCCCACACAGGTTAAAATGCCTCTTCGGTACTCATTACTGCCCCACACAGGTCAAAATGCCTCTTCCGTACTCATTACTGCCCCACACAGGTCAAAATGCCTCTTCCGTACTCATTACTGCCCCACACAGGTCAAAATGCCTCTTCGGTACTCATTACTGCCCCACACAGGTCAAAATGCCTCTTGCGTACTCATTACTGCCCCACACAGGTCAAAATGCCTCTTGCGTACTCATTACTGCCCCACACAGGTCAAAATGCCTCTTCCATACTCATTACTGCCCCACACAGGTTAAAATGCCGAAAACATTTTTTTTTGTTGCATGTACATTTTTGTTTAGATGGAAGAAGTAGACAGATAGTTTTTTGGAAGAACATACCAGCCGTAAGATTATTACTCAGCGAAACTTCGTATTTTATGAGTAACAAACGTATTTTGACATAACGCTTGCAGAGCTGGTGAATCTGAGCTTCATTTCTGGTTAGAGAAGATCTCTAACTGACAGATACTGGGACAGGTGAGTAGTCGACCCGCTAGACCGAACAACAGAGTGACAGTTACGAGGAACACATGGGTTCCCCTAAATGCAACCAAGTTAAACTTGGAGCTTATAAATAATACTAATTTAACCATTAATGAAAGTGACTAATTTAACCAGTAATTAATTTAACTAATTTAAACATGAATTAATTTAACTAATTTAAACAGTAATTAATTTAACTAATTTAAACAGTAATTAATTTAACTAATTTAACCAGTTATAAATCATACTAATTTAACCATTAATTAAACTAATTTAGCCAGTTATAAATAATACTAATTTAACCATTAAATCAAATCAAATGTAATTTGTGACATACACATGGTTAGCAGATGTTAATTTAACCATGAATTAATTTAACTAATTTAACCATTTAACCAGTTGTAAATGCTCAAATAAAAGCTTATACCAAACTAAACTAGCAACCCCACGTTATGGATTAAAAAATTATAAAGTTTCAATGTTTCTACACTTGTCATCCCAGAACCAGTCCCGTATCTCATCCCCTTTTGTCAGGTGTCCCAAATCAGAACCAGTCCCGTATCTCAGCCCCATTTGTCAGGTGTCCCAAATCAGAACCAGTCCCGTATCTCAGCCCCATTTGTCAGGTGTCCCAAATCAGAACCAGTCCCGTATCTCAGCCCCATTTGTCAGGTGTCCCAAATCAGAACCAGTCCCGTATCTCAGCCCCTTTTGTCAGGTGTCCCAAATCAGAACCAGTCCCGTATCTCAGCCCCTTTTGTCAGGTGTCCCAAATCAGAACCAGTCCCGTATCTCAGCCCCTTTTGTCAGGTGTCCCAAATCAGAACCAGTCCCGTATCTCAGCCCCTTTTGTCAGGTGTCCCAAATCAGAACCAGTCCCGTATCTCAGCCCCATTTGTCAGGTGTCCCAAATCAGAACCAGTCCCGTATCTCAGCCCCATTTGTCAGGTGTCCCAAATCAGAACCAGTCCCGTATCTCAGCCCCATTTGTCAGGTGTCCCAAATCAGAACCAGTCCCGTATCTCAGCCCCATTTGTCAGGTGTCCCAAATCAGAACCAGTCCCGTATCTCATCCCCATTTGTCAGGTGTCCCAAATCAGAACCAGTCCCGTATCTCATCCCCATTTGTCAGGTGTCCCAAATCAGAACCAGTCCCGTATCTCAGCCCCATTTGTCAGGTGTCCCAAATCAGAACCAGTCCCGTATCTCATCCCCATTTGTCAGGTGTCCCAAATCAGAACCAGTCCCGTATCTCATCCCCATTTGTTAGGTGTCCCAAATCAGAACCAGTCCCGTATCTCAGCCCCAAATCTTATTTCAACACAACAAATATATTTTTTGTGTGAGCAAGATGAATCAATGAATTCCGGCTACAACAGTGTAGACCCAGAGACGATCATCGAATGTCATTTTTTTTAGGGTGTTTGGATGCTGGACTTGGAGTGAATCAAAATGTAAAACACTTGTTTTTTCGGTGATTTCTTTGACAATAAGATACAAAAATCATGACTGGCTTTCTTCATTATTTTTTTTTTTTTAAAGATCATTAAAAAACATGTAACGTTAAATAGTCTTTACTATTAGGTCCATAGGAGGAGTACAAACAGATAATACAGACCCCCTTATGACACTGCCTACCAGGCCACTTGCTGTTTGATATCCCCAGGGAGGGTGAAGACCATGTAAGCCCCCTGTAATTCTCTGTTTGGGCTGCTAGGTTAGGGTTAATTCCCAAGGAGTTATGCAGTGTTTTCATGAAGTCAGGCTGTTTTCATTGACCCCCCTCTTGCAGATGGGACAGCAAAGCAGTGTAATCTGCCCAGTGGGAGCATGGCTCCTGATCACCTGGCTTTCAGAGACTTCAGAAACCAGTCTCTGTCCAGCCCAACCATCCGTCCCAGAGGACCTTGTCGCTCACTCCTGGCTGGCCTGGCACTGCCCCCAGCAGGTCTGTGTCTGTGGCCTCTGGGTGTGGCGTGGATCCAAGGCCTGTGCTGATGTTGTTTACCCTGTTTTAGAGCCACCATCCAGGACGTGCTTGGCTAGCCACCACGGTTCTTAACCATCATGTTACGGTCAACTCTGCTGTGAAAGGGAAGGTCAGGATTATGAGGGTCTATTTGCTCTAGAGGCCCCATCAAATGTTCCTCTCTGCCCCCCTCCCTGAGGCCTGCTACCCATCTCCCTGGTCCCTCAGACAGCTCTGAACCGAGGGGTTATCCACCCCTTGACCTTGTTCTGACCATGGCAATTGACCTCCAAACGGACACACTGACCGTTGGTGCTCAGCCACTGTTGTGGTCATGAAGATAACTGATGCAAAAATGTTACAATGTAACATAGAGAGATCTAGCTAACATAAAGAGATCTAGCTAACATAGAGAGATCTAGCTAACATATAGAGATCTAGCTAACATAGAGAGATCTAGCTAACATATAGAGATCTAGTTAACATAGAGAGATCTAGTTAACATAGAGAGATCTAGCTAACATAAATAGATCTAGCTAACATAGAGAGATCTAGCTAACATAAAGAGATCTAGTTAACATAGAGAGATCTAGTTAACATAGAGAGATCTAGCTAACATAAAGAGATCTAGCTAACATAGAGATATCTAGCTAACATATAGAGATCTAGCTAACATAGAGAGATCTAGCTAACATATAGAGATCTAGTTAACATAGAGAGATCTAGTTAACATAGAGAGATCTAGCTAACATAAAGAGATCTAGCTAACATAGAGAGATCTAGCTAACATATAGAGATCTAGTTAACATAGAGAGATCTAGTTAACATAGAGAGATCTAGCTAACATAAATAGATCTAGCTAACATAGAGAGATCTAGCTAACAAAGAGATCTAGCTAACATAGAGAGATCTAGCTAGCATAGAGAGATCTAGCTAACATAGAGAGATCTAGCTAACATAGAGAAAGCTAGTTAACATAGAGAGATCTAGCTAACATAGAGAGATCTAGCTAACATAAATAGATCTAGCTAACATAGAGAGATCTAGCTAACATAAAGAGATCTAGCTAACATAGAGAGATCTAGCTAACATAGAGACAGCTAGTTAACATAGAGAGATCTAGCTAACATAGAGAGATCTAGGCTATTTTCTAATGATTCTGTACTGAAGGAGAGCAGAGGTAATCCTCAGTTCATGTCACCCTTTGATCCATGAACCCCGAGCATTGCTCTTTAAGAAGCACAAATCTCCCACACCCCCTTCTATGAATCATGATAGATATTGTCTAATAGGCCTATCCACTGAAAAAACATCAAATACTGCCTGGTTTTCTTCTTCACTCATCAGCTCATTTTACAGCTAGCAGGACTGACATTTTTTATATTCCTATAATTAGTTAATTACTGGTAATGACCTAGACCAATTAAACCTTATTCATTGGCTGTTTAGAGAAACGCACACATTCCAAGGCAATGGATATCAAGGGGTAAGATAGTCATCGGGTGTCACCTTAACCGTTAAACAAGGACCTTCAGTGTGATATACACTGCCTACACTGTAAATATGCAGTGAACTCCAGAGGAAACTCACCATCCCATTTTGTGGATGTTGCAGCACTGATACCATTTCTAGGGTTAGAAAAATCAACATGAACTCATCAACTCACTGCATAATTTGACATCTGACTATAATATATCTGTCACATTCTGACCATAGTTCTTGTGTGTTTTCCTTGTTTTGGTGTTGGTCAGGACGTGAGCTGGGTGGGCATTCTCTGTTGTGTGTCTAGTTTGTCTATTTCTATGTTTGGCCTGATATGCTTCTCAATCAGAGGCAGGTGTTAGTCATTGTCTCTGATTTGGAACCATATTTAGGTAGCCTGTTTTATGTTTGGTTTTGTGGGTGGTTGTTTCCTGTCTTTGTGTTCTCTGGACCAGATAGGACTGTTTCCTGTCTTTGTGTTCTCTGCACCAGATAGGACTGTTTCCTGTCTTTGTGTTCTCTGCACCAGATAGGACTGTTTCCTGTCTTTGTGTTCTCTGCACCAGATAGGACTGTTTCCTGTCTTTGTGTTCTCTGCACCAGATAGGACTGTTTCCTGTCTTTGTGTTCTCTGCACCAGATAGGACTGTTTCCTGTCGTTGTGTTCTCTGCACCAGATAGGACTGTTTCCTGTCTTTGTGTTCTCTGCACCAGATAGGACTGTTTCCTGTCTTTGTGTTCTCAGCACCAGATATGACTGTTTCCTGTCTTTGTGTTCTCTGCACCAGAGAGGACTGTTTCCTGTCTTTGTGTTCTCTGCACCAGATAGGACTGTTTCGGTTTTGCCACATTTGTTATTTTGTATTTGTGTTAATGTTTAGTTTTTATTAAAAACATGAACTCTAACCACGCTGCATTTGGTCCTCCTCTCCTTCGACGGAAGAAAGTCCTTACAATATCCTACTCAGAGTGAACTATAATGTATCCTACTCACAGTGAACTATAATATATCCTACTCACAGTGAACTATGATGTATCCTACTCACAGTGAACTATGATGTATCCTACTCACAGTGAACTATAATGTATCCTACTCACAGTGAACTATAATGTATCTTACTCACAGTGAACTATGATGTATCCTACTCACAGTGAACTATAATATATCCTACTCACAGTGAACTATAATGTATCCTACTCACAGTGAACTATAATGTATCTTACTCACAGTGAACTATAATGTATCCTACTCACAGTGAACTATAATATATCCTACTCACAACTATAATATATCCTACTCACAACTATAATATATCCTACTCACAGTGAACTATAATGTATCCTACTCACAGTGAACTATAATATATCCTACTCACAGTGAACTATAATATATCCTACTCACAGTGAACTATAATATATCCTACTCACAACTATAATATATCCTACTCACAGTGAACTATAATATATCCTACTCACAGTGAACTATAATGTATCCTACTCACAGTGAACTATAATATATCCTACTCACAGTGAACTATAATATATCCTACTCACAGTGAACTATAATGTATCCTACTCACAGTGAACTATAATATATCCTACTCACAACTATAATATATCCTACTCACAATGAACTATAATGTATCCTACTCACAGTGAACTATAATATATCCTACTCACAACTATAATGTATCCTACTCACAGTGAACTATAATATATCCTACTCACAGTGAACTATAATATATCCTACTCACAACTATAATATATCCTACTCACAGTGAACTATAATATATCCTACTCTGAACTATAATATATCCTACTCACAGTGAACTATAATATATCCTACTCACAGTGAACTATAATATATCCTACTCACAGTCAACTATAATGTATCCTACTCACAGTGAACTATAATATATCCTACTCACAGTGAACTATGATGTATCCTACTCACAGTGAACTATGATGTATCCTACTCACAGTGAACTATAATGTATCCTACTCACAGTGAACTATAATGTATCTTACTCACAGTGAACTATGATGTATCCTACTCACAGTGAACTATAATATATCCTACTCACAGTGAACTATAATGTATCCTACTCACAGTGAACTATAATGTATCTTACTCACAGTGAACTATAATGTATCCTACTCACAGTGAACTACAATATATCCTACTCACAACTATAATATATCCTACTCACAACTATAATATATCCTACTCACAGTGAACTATAATGTATCCTACTCACAGTGAACTATAATATATCCTACTCACAGTGAACTATAATATATCCTACTCACAGTGAACTATAATATATCCTACTCACAACTATAATATATCCTACTCACAGTGAACTATAATATATCCTACTCACAGGGAACTATAATGTATCCTACTCAGTGAACTATAATATATCCTACTCACAACTATAATATATCCTACTCACAGTGAACTATAATATATCCTACTCACAGTGAACTATAATATATCCTACTCACAACTATAATATATCCTACTCACAGTGAACTATAATATATCCTACTCACAATGAACTATAATATATCCTACTCACAACGAACTATAATATATCCTACTCACAACTATAATATATCCTACTCACAGTGAACTATAATATATCCTACTCACAGTGAACTATAATATATTCTACTCACAGTGAACTATAATGTATCCTACTCACAACTATAATGTATCCTACTCACAGTGAACTATAATATATCCTACTCACAGTGAACTATAATATATCCTACTCACAACTATAATGTATCCTACTCACAGTGAACTATAATGTATCCTACTCACAGTGAACTATAATGCATCCTACTCACAACTATAATGTATCCTACTCACAGTGAACTATAATATATCCTACTCACAGTGAACTATAATATATCCTACTCCCAGTGAACTATAATATATCCTACTCACAACTATAATATATCCTACTCACAGTGAACTATAATATATCCTACTCACAGTGAACTATAATATATCCTACTCACAGTGAACTATGATATATCCTACTCACAACTATAATGTATCCTACTCACAGTGAACTATAATATATCCTACTCACAGTGAACTATAATATATCCTACTCACTGTGAACTATAATATATCCTACTCACAGTGAACTATAATATATCCTACTCACAGTGAACTATGATATATCCTACTCACAACTATAATATATCCTACTCACAACTATAATATATACTACTCACAGTGAACTATAATGTATCCTACTCACAGTGAACTATAATATATCCTTCTCACAGTGAACTATAATGTATCCTACTCACAGTGAACTATAATATATCCTACTCACAGTGAACTATAATATATCCTACTCACAGTCAACTATAATATATCCTACTCACAACTATAATGTATCCTACTCACAACTATAATATATCCTACTCACAGTCAACTATAATATATCCTACTCACAACTATAATATATCCTACTCACAGTGAACTATAATGTATCCTACTCACAACTATAATATATCCTACTCACAGTGAACTATAATATATCCTACTCACAACTATAATATATCCTACTCACAGTGAACTATAATGTATCCTACTCACAGTGAACTATAATATATCCTACTCACAGTGAACTATAATATATCCTACTCACAGTGAACTATAATATATCCTACTCACAGTGAACTATAATATATCCTACTCACAACTATAATATATCCTACTCACAAGTATAATATATCCTACTCACAGTGAACTATAATATATCCTACTTACAGTGAACTATAATATATCCTACTCACAGTGAACTATAATTTATCCTACTCACAACTATAATATATCCTACTCACAGTGAACTATAATATATCCTACTTACAGTGAACTATAATATATCCTACTCACAGTGAACTATAATGTATCCTACTCACAGGGAACTATAATGTATCCTACTCACAGTCAACTATAATATATCCTACTCACAGTCAACTATAATATATCCTACTCACAACTATAATATATCCTACTCACAGTGAACTATAATGTATCCTACTCACAGTGAACTATAATATATCCTACTCACAGGGAACTATAATGTATCCTACTCAGTGAACTATAATATATCCTACTCACAACTATAATATATCCTACTCACAGTGAACTATAATATATCCTACTCACAGTGAACTATAATATATCCTACTCACAACGAACTATAATATATCCTACTCACAACTATAATATATCCTACTCACAGTGAACTATAATATATCCTACTCACAACTATAATATATCCTACTCACAACTATAATATATCCTACTCACAGTGAACTATAATATATCCTACTCACAACTATAATATATCCTACTCACAGTGAACTATAATGTATCCTACTTACAGTGAACTATAATATATCCTACTCACAACGAACTATAATATATCCTACTCACAACTATAATATATCCTACTCACAGTGAACTATAATGTATCCTACTCACAGTGAACTATAATGTATCCTACTCACAGTGAACTATAATGTATCCTACTCACAGTGAACTATAATGTATCCTACTCACAAGTATAATATATCCTACTCACAGTGAACTATAATGTGAACTATAATATATCCTACTCACAGTGAACTATAATATATCCTACTCACAGTGAACTATAATATATCCTACTTACAGTGAACTATAATGTATCCTACTCACAGTGAACTATAATATATCCTACTCACAACTATAATATATCCTACTCACAGTGAACTATAATATATCCTACTCACAGTGAACTATAATATATCCTACTTACAGTGAACTATAATGTATCCTACTCACAGTGAACTATAATATATCCTACTCACAGTGAACTATAATATATCCTACTCACAACTATAATATATCCTACTCACAGTGAACTATAATATATCCTACTCACAGTGAACTATAATATATCCTACTTACAGTGAACTATAATATATCCTACTCACAGTGAACTATAATTTATCCTACTCACAACTATAATATATCCTACTCACAGTGAACTATAATATATCCTACTCACAGTGAACTATAATATATCCTACTCACAGTGAACTATAATATATCCTACTTACAGTGAACTATAATATATCCTACTCACAGTGAACTATAATGTATCCTACTCACAGGGAACTATAATGTATCCTACTCACAGTCAACTATAATATATCCTACTCACAGTCAACTATAATATATCCTACTCACAACTATAATATATCCTACTCACAGTGAACTATAATATATTCTACTCACAGTGAACTATAATGTATCCTACTCACAGTGAACTATAATATATCCTTCTCACAGTGAACTATAATGTATCCTACTCACAGTGAACTATAATATATCCTACTCACAGTGAACTATAATATATCCTACTCACAGTCAACTATAATATATCCTACTCACAACTATAATGTATCCTACTCACAACTATAATATATCCTACTCACAGTCAACTATAATATATCCTACTCACAGTGAACTATAATATATCCTACTCACAGTGAACTATAATATATCCTACTCACAACTATAATATATCCTACTCACAGTGAACTATAATATATCCTACTCACAACTATAATGTATCCTACTCACAGTGAACTATAATGTATCCTACTCACAGTGAACTATAATATATCCTACTCACAGTGAACTATAATATATCCTACTCACAGTGAACTATAATATATCCTACTCACAGTGAACTATAATATATCCTACTCACAATTATAATATATCCTACTCACAGTGAACTATAATATATCCTACTCACAGTGAACTATAATATATCCTACTTACAGTGAACTATAATATATCCTACTCACAGTGAACTATAATTTATCCTACTCACAACTATAATATATCCTACTCACAGTGAACTATAATATATCCTACTCACAGTGAACTATAATATATCCTACTCACAGTGAACTATAATATATCCTACTTACAGTGAACTATAATATATCCTACTCACAGTGAACTATAATGTATCCTACTCACAGGGAACTATAATGTATCCTACTCACAGTCAACTATAATATATCCTACTCACAGTCAACTATAATATATCCTACTCACAACTATAATATATCCTACTCACAGTGAACTATAATATATCCTACTCACAGTGAACTATAATGTATCCTACTCACAGTGAACTATAATATATCCTACTCACAGTGAACTATAATATATCCTACTCACAACTATAATATATCCTACTTACAGTGAACTATAATATATCCTACTCACAGTGAACTATAATATATCCTACTCACAACGAACTATAATATATCCTACTCACAACTATAATATATCCTACTTACAGTGAACTATAATATATCCTACTCACAACTATAATATATCCTACTCACAACTATAATATATCCTACTCACAGTGAACTATAATGTATCCTACTCACAGTGAACTATAATATATCCTACTCACAGTGAACTATAATGTATCCTACTTACAGTGAACTATAATATATCCTACTCACAACGAACTATAATATATCCTACTCACAACTATAATATATCCTACTCACAGTGAACTATAATGTATCCTACTCACAGTGAACTATAATGTATCCTACTCACAGTGAACTATAATGTATCCTACTTACAGTGAACTATAATATATCCTACTCACAGTGAACTATAATATATCCTACTCACAACGAACTATAATATATCCTACTCACAGTGAACTATAATATATCCTACTCACAGTGAACTATAATATATCCTACTTACAGTGAACTATAATGTATCCTACTCACAGTGAACTATAATATATCCTACTCACAACTATAATATATCCTACTCACAGTGAACTATAATATATCCTACTCACAGTGAACTATAATATATCCTACTCACAGTGAACTATAATGTATCCTACTCACAGTGAACTATAATATATCCTACTCACAGTGAACTATAATATATCCTACTCACAATTATAATATATCCTACTCACAGTGAACTATAATATATCCTACTCACAGTGAACTATAATATATCCTACTTACAGTGAACTATAATATATCCTACTCACAGTGAACTATAATTTATTCTACTCACAACTATAATATATCCTACTCACAGTGAACTATAATATATCCTACTCACAGTGAACTATAATATATCCTACTCACAGTGAACTATAATATATCCTACTTACAGTGAACTATAATATATCCTACTCACAGTGAACTATAATGTATCCTACTCACAGGAACTATAATGTATCCTACTCACAGTCAACTATAATATATCCTACTCACAGTCAACTATAATATATCCTACTCACAACTATAATATATCCTACTCACAGTGAACTATAATATATCCTACTCACAGTGAACTATAATGTATCCTACTCACAGTGAACTATAATATATCCTACTCACAGTGAACTATAATATATCCTACTCACAACTATAATATATCCTACTCACAGTGAACTATAATATATCCTACTCACAGTGAACTATAATATATCCTACTCACAACGAACTATAATATATCCTACTCACAACTATAATATATCCTACTCACAGTGAACTATAATATATCCTACTCACAACTATAATATATCCTACTCACAACTATAATATATCCTACTCACAGTGAACTATAATATATCCTACTCACAGTGAACTATAATGTATCCTACTCACAGTGAACTATAATATATCCTACTCACAGGGAACTATAATATATCCTACTCACAACGAACTATAATATATCCTACTCACAACTATAATATATCCTACTCACAGTGAACTATAATATATCCTACTCACAGTGAACTATAATATATTCTACTCACAGTGAACTATAATGTATCCTACTCACAGTGAACTATAATGTATCCTACTCACAGTGAACTATAATATATCCTACTCACAGTGAACTATAATATATCCTACTCACAACGAACTATAATATATCCTACTCACAGTGAACTATAATGTATCCTACTCACAGTGAACTATAATATATCCTACTTACAGTGAACTATAATGTATCCTACTCACAGTGAACTATAATATATCCTACTCACAGTGAACTATAATATATCCTACTCACAACGAACTATAATATATCCTACTCACAGTGAACTATAATATATCCTACTCACAGTGAACTATAATATATCCTACTCACAGTGAACTATAATATATCCTACTCACAGTGAACTATAATATATCCTACTTACAGTGAACTATAATATATCCTACTCACAGTGAACTATAATATATCCTACTCACAACTATAATGTATCCTACTCACAGTGAACTATAATGTATCCTACTCACAGTGAACTATAATATATCCTACTCACAGTGAACTATAATATATCCTACTCACAACTATAATATATCCTACTCACAGTGAACTATAATATATCCTACTCACAACTATAATGTATCCTACTCACAGTGAACTATAATGTATCCTACTCACAGTGAACTATAATATATCCTACTCACAGTGAACTATAATATATCCTACTCACAGTGAACTATAATATATCCTACTCACAGTGAACTATAATATATCCTACTCACAGTGAACTATAATATATCCTACTCACAGTGAACTATAATATATCCTACTCACAACTATAATGTATCCTACTCACAGTGAACTATAATGTATCCTACTCACAGTGAACTATAATATATCCTACTCACAGTGAACTATAATGTATCCTACTCACAGTGAACTATAATATATCCTACTCACAGTGAACTATAATGTATCCTACTCAGTGAACTATAATATATCCTACTCACAGTGAACTATAATATATCCTACTCACAACGAACTATAATATATCCTACTCACAGTGAACTATAATATATCCTACTCACAGTGAACTATAATGTATCCTACTCACAGTGAACTATAATATATCCTACTCACAGTGAACTATAATGTATCCTACTCACAGTGAACTATAATATATCCTACTCACAGTGAACTATAATATATCCTACTCACAGTGAACTATAATATATCCTACTCACAGTGAACTATAATATATCCTACTCACAACTATAATGTATCCTACTCACAGTGAACTATAATGTATCCTACTCAC
>NC_068455.1:2973466-3118466 GCF_023373465.1 Oncorhynchus keta
CTGATTATGACATCGGCAAAAACAATTTTTAAAGAGCCTCATGATTTCTGGTTGAAACCAGATAATTATAAACAGAAACAACAGTTACGAGACCAAAAACGAAATATCCCAATTTGATCCATTTGTTCCTGTTATGGTTGTAATCTATGCTTTCTCTTCTAAGAAGGTCATAAACTGTAATAACATAATAACACATTCCCATTATAAACCGCAGTGGTTTCCCATTGAAGTCATATACAACCCCGGCCAGTTCCACAACAAGCAGAGAATGTTCCAGCGGAAAACACAACACAATGATTGAATTCTGCATTGTTCACTCTACACCCAAGGGCAGGATTTAATTACATTAGAGCATCAATAAACGAATGAATAAATAAATAAATACATCTCAGTTTAGTGTGAACTCTCGTATTTTTTTTCTTCTCGTTCATCTGTCATCTGTCATCGTGGGGTCACTTTAAACAGCTATATTATAATATTGCCCCTTTCGGGAATAATTTTTGCAGTTGGTCTTGCCTTGGTTATAACAATGTATAACCCTACTGCAATAGACCTTACCATTCATTCAAAAAAAATGAATGTTATCGTTTTAAAAGAACTCTAGTTGACTATTCAATCACATTCTCAATTTGTTCCAAATGCCTATAAATGTTTTCTTTAAATCCTTTTAATGTGTGTCCTATCATCGTGTAGATAAAACATTTACATGACTAAATTGTTGGAAGCTCGAGGTGTTCAACCATCGACTACACATAATAATAGGCTAACGCAAATACTGCTGTTGTTAATCATTAATATGCATTTCGCTGCACCGGCTATAACATCTGCTAAACTGTGTCCACGATCAATAAACTTAGATTTTTTTTTCATGCGGATTGTTATGTCTTTATTTCAACAGGAGGCTCTGGGAACCGGTCACTGTCACCGCGCCGGACAGCCAGTGTCAAAGCCAAAGGCGCGAGGCCGCGTGCATTCATCGACGGGATTTTAGAGGTTATTTGTCAACAAAACTCGTATAGCTCCGTTAATCTCTGTATCCCCCCGTGTTCCCCCCGTCCCTGTGGCTGGTCGTCCCCTATAGGCTGATTGATCATTGATCTCTGTTCAAACAGGTCGCCGTGGCCACTGTTGCTTTTGAATGCCAAACGAGTCATTCGCCCTCGTCCTTCGCATTGAACGTAATCCGGTAAACGAATGGGAATGGACGTCGTCCTCTCCGAGACGGGATAATGCCCCCTTTCACTCCGCACATTAATTCTCTATTTATCTTATTGACTCAGTATAGACTGGAGTAAGATCAGAACGCTAAATGAGAAGGGTCACCGCATTAGGATGGTCATAGCCAGGCTCTCGTCAAGGTTAAAAGGTTTTCAACTTTATTTTCCTCACAATTTATGAACATATATAGGCTAATAAATTCAATTCAATTTTAAGGGTTTGTTGTGTGATGTGATAAGGAATTAGAGGGAACTGAAATAATTTGATGTTTCTGAAAACTTCACAGGTAATTTGTGCGTAATTGTGCACGTTAAAATCTAAACTAGTTTTTGTATTTTACGGTCGACTTTATTATCACAACATTTAGAGTTACATTTCACTAAGGTAAATATAGACAGGAAACTCCAGACAGCCTTGTAATAGACAGGAAACCTTTGGAAAATCCAGCAGGCCTATTCTCTATTTCCATCAAACTAAATTACATGTTATTTTCTATTAGGCCTACAATGCAGCTTAATTTACATGATTTGCTTTAAATGGAAACAGTTTAGTAAGGCTACACGTGTGTATATGGGCAAAGCCTTCTCAACCCCATCAGTGTAACCTACATTCACCCAAATGTTCAATCTAGCGTGGTCGAGCTGTTTGAAAGTAAAGCAGGCGATCTAAACCTCCTGCTATGAGGAGACTAAATCAGTCACCCAGCGAACGGTCGAGGCCCTAAGCAACGGCCTTGATTTGTAAGGCACGACACAGGGAATGACATTTAACGTGTTATTATTTCCCTGAGAAGATTAATGATAAATTGTCTATCATTTTATTTTTTTTCTTAAAAAGCGTCAGATAAGGCGGCAGTAGTTTGGCCCGGAGGCAGAGAGCGGCCGCTATGCAAAGTGACAGGCAATTATCAGGGCCTAGTTTGGGATAATGACTTTACAATGAATCTTTTGATTGAAATGTTACTGGCTTGGCTCCGGGCAAACTGCGGGGGAAAAAAATGAATAGAAAAGTTAAAGAAACAATGAGCAAATATAAAATAAATCTCTCTCTCTACTCCCCCTCTCTTCAAATAGCAATAGTGCCTACGAGGTGCAGAAGAGATATGCATATAGTGATGAAAAAAATATTAAGTCATAGAGGGCTTGCAGCAAACATAAATTAACATATTCAGGGTAAATATGCAGACTATTTACGATAATAAGGGCGGATTATTCAATTCAATGAATGTTAAATAGATGAGGAAATGGTATGTCTCTTATCTAACCATGGCTCCTATTCATTTTAATCGCTTCCCAATTGAACTCTTCATTTTCTTCACTCTGCGTTATTGTTCTCATTCCTGGAGCGATGGCACCCATTGGCCGCGGTGATTTCCACTGGTCACATGGTTTAAGTGGCTTTCCCTTTATTCAGTGCGGGGGGGTAAATAGAGGAAGTCGACGTCACGCCCGGGGCCAACATCACGATAAGATGTTTTCATTATGCACAGCGGCTGATAGGCTACGCGATTATTCCGGCTCCTATATGCATAAAGGCAAGAACATACCATTCATCTAGATGAAATATAAACTGTATGTCCTTTATACATCGTCCACATGTTCGCTGTGGACATAGAAAACAAATGAAGAGCAGAGACCCCAGACCCAATTTTAACTGTGTGTGTGTGCCTGTGTGTGTGTGTGCCTGTGTGTGTGTGTGTGTGTGTGTGTGTGTGTGTGTGTGTGTGTGTGTGTGTGTGTGTGTGTGTGTGTGTGTGTGTGTGTGTGTGTGTCAAGTTTAAGGTGTGTGTGTGTGGCAGGTTTGTGTAGCAGAACACTACTCAGGCAGGTTTATATAACAGAACACTACTCAGACAGGTGACAGAGATATAACAGAACACCGTTTCAGGTTTAAGGCTACTCAGGCAGGTTGATATAACAGAAGGCTACTCAGGCAGGTTTATATAACAGAACACTACTCAGACAGGTTGATATAACAGAACACTACTCAGACAGGTTGATATAACAGAACACTACTCAGACAGGTTGATATAACAGAACACTACTCAGACAGGTTGATATAACAGAACACTACTCAGACAGGTTGATATAACAGAACACTACTCAGACAGGTTGATATAACAGAACACTACTCAGACAGGTTGATATAACAGAAGGCTACTCAGACAGGTTGATATAACAGAACACTACTCAGACAGGTTTATATAACAGAACACTACTCAGACAGGTTGATATAACAGAACACTAGTCAGACAGGTTGATATAACAGAACACTACTCAGACAGGTTGATATAACAGAAGGGTACTGAGACAGGTTGATATAACAGAACACTACTCAGACAGGTTGATATAACAGAACACTACTCAGACAGGTTGATATAACAGAACACTACTCAGACAGGTTGATATAACAGAACACTACTCAGACAGGTTGATATAACAGAACACTACTCAGACAGGTTGATATAACAGAACACTACTCAGACAGGTTGATATAACAGAACACTACTCAGACAGGTTGATATAACAGAAGGCTTCTCAGGAAGGTTCATATGGCAGACTCTGCTGCCCTCTACTGCTAGTTGTTAGTCTCGCATCTGTTGTCGCATATTATGGGTTGTACATTGAGTGTTCAAAACATGAAGAACACTCCAAATATTGAGTTGCACACACTTTTGTCCTCAGACAGGTTGCCTCAGAACACTTCAGTCAGGGGTAACAGAACATGGACAGGTTAATATCTACAGAAGGTGATATAACAGAACACTACTCAGACAGGTTCCAGACAGGGATGCTGGCCCATGATATAACAGACTCAGACAATGCTTCCGACAGGTTATGGTCCTTCTGTCAAGTTGGCTGGATGTCCTTTGGGTGGTGGACCATTCTTGATATACAGG
This sequence comes from Oncorhynchus keta, assembly GCF_023373465.1. Classification (NCBI taxonomy): domain Eukaryota; kingdom Metazoa; phylum Chordata; class Actinopteri; order Salmoniformes; family Salmonidae; genus Oncorhynchus; species Oncorhynchus keta. The sequence goes on from NC_068455.1 coordinate 2,977,584, forward strand.
TAAACTGTGTAAGTGTGGAAAAACCCAGCAGCATATATTATTATTATTATATTATTATATAACAGAACACTACTCAGGCAGGTTGATTGCAGTTCTTGACCCAAACAGGTTGCTCCTGAACACCTACAGGTTGATATACCATACCCAGGTTTATATAACAGAACAAATCTTTTGTCTTGTCCTTTCACCCACTGAATGGCACACAGACAGGTTGATATAACACAATCCATGTCTCATTTATCTCAAGGCTTTAAAATCCTTCATTTAACATGTCTCCTCACCTTCATCTACATCTGTTGTGCATAAGTGGATTTAACATGAAGAACATCAAATATGGGATCATATCTTTCACCTGGATTCACCTACAAGGTGTCAGTCCATGTCATGGAAAGAACAGGTGTTCCTTTGGGTAAGGGTTTTGTACACTGTGTGTGTTTGTGTCCCTGTCTGCACAAATCTTTTGTCTTGTCCTTCACCCCTGAATGGCACACACACACAATCCATGTCTCATTTATCTCAAGTTTAAAATGTCATGTTTACCACCGGTCCAGTCTCCTGATGAGAAGTGACATCAATAGTGTCATGTTTACCACACCTGGTGCCAGTCTGGAAAGAACCTGATGAGAACTGTGTAGAGTGTCATGTTTACCACAAGGTGCCAGTCTCCTGATGAGAAGTGTAGAGTGTCATGTTTACCACACGGTGCCAGTCTCCTGATGAGAAGTGTAGAGTCGTCATGTTTACCACAAGCTGCCAGTCTCCTGATGAGAAGTGCAGAGTGTCATGTTTACCACAAGGTGCCAGTCTCCTGATGAGAAGTGTAGTGTCATGAGGTGCCAGTCTCCTGATGAGAAGTGTAGAGTGTCATGTTTACCACAAGGTGCCAGTCTCCTGAGTGTGAGAAGTGTGATGAGAGTGTCATGTTTACCACAAGGTGCCAGTCTCCTGATGAGAAGTGTAGAGTGTCATGTTTACCACACGGTGCCAGTCTCCTGATGAGAAGTGTAGAGTGTCATGTTTACCACACGGTGCCAGTCTCCTGATGAGAAGTGTAGTGTCATGTTTACCACAAGGTGCCAGTCTCCTGATGAGAAGTGTAGAGTGTCATGTTTACCACAAGGTGCCAGTCTCCTGATGAGAAGTGTAGAGTGTCATGTTTACCACAAGGTGCCAGTCTCCTGATGAGAAATGTAGAGTGTCATGTTTACCACAAGCTGCCAGTCTCCTGATGAGAAGTGTAGAGTGTCATGTTTACCACAAGGTGCCAGTCTCCTGATGAGAAGTGTAGAGTGTCATGTTTACCACAAGGTGCCAGTCTCCTGATGAGAAGTGTAGAGTGTCATGTTTACCACAAGGTGCCAGTCTCCTGATGAGAAGTGTAGAGTGTCATGTTTACCACAAGGTGCCAGTCTCCTGATGATGAGTAATGTAAACAGACATGTTAAAGTGGCTGCTTGGTTTCAGAGATCTTTTCTGTGAAGACTAGACATGTATTTCCTCTCATGTAATAAAACTCAACAACACTGTGCCCCAAAATGGCACGCTATTCCCTTTCGGCCCTGGTCAAAGTAATAGGGAATAGGGTGCCATTGGAGATGCCACTGCATAGGGAATAGGGTGCCATTGGAGATGCCACTACATAGGGAATAGGGTGCCATTGGAGATGCCACTACATAGGGAATAGGGTGCCATTGGAGATGCCACTATATAGGAATAGGGTGCCATTGGAGATGCCACTATATAGGGAATAGAGTGCCATTGGAGACGCCACTACATAGGGAATAGGGTGCCATTGGAGATGCCACTGCATAGGGAATAGGGTGCCATTGGAGACACCACTACATAGGGAATAGGGTGCCATTGGAGATGCCACTGCATAGGGAATAGGGTGCCATTGGAGATGCCACTGCATAGGGAATAGGGTGCCATTGGAGATGCCACTGCATAGGGGAATAGGGTGCCATTGGAGATGCCACTATATAGGGAATAGGGTGCCACTATATAGAGAATAGGGTGCCACTATATAGGGAATAGGGTGCCACTATATAGAGAATAGAGTGCCACTATATAGGGAATAGGGTGCCATTGGAGACACCACTACATAGGGAATAGGGTGCAATTTATCTTTCTCAGAATGAGTCATAAGTAAAGACATTGGCTCAGGAAGCCGGGTGTCTCGTCTCCTTCCCCTGGGTTTCTGTTCAGTCATTGGAGAAGTCCCAATGGCACCCTATTCCTTATTTAGGGCACTACTTTTGACCAGGTCTGTAGGGCTCAGGTCAAAAGTAGTGCACTATATAGGGAATAGGGCTCAGGTCAAAAGTAGTGCACTATATAGGGAATAGCGTGCGATTTGGGATGAATCCACTATACTACACTATACCGCAGATGATGCAGACGATGTTTTTCTAAATTCAGACTCAGGACATCGCCATGCACTGTTCTGTTCCATCCTCCTCCGTCGTTTAGTTTAAAATCTAATAATACAGAATAATACAAATCATGACAGATGGAAACAGGAAGTTGACGTAAAGTTGTATAAATGCCGAGAGATCATTTGTTCATTGGGACCTTTTTGTGTCTGTAAAATAAATTTAGAGAGAAATGGCGGTGGAAAAGCCTTTATGTACAAATACTGATAGAGGTCCTGGATGGCAAATATTGATAGAGGTCCTGGTGTAGAGGTCCTGGATGGCATGCAGCTTAGCCCCAGTGATGTACTGGGCCGTACACACTACCCTCTGTAGTGCCTTGCGGTCAGAGACCGAGCAGTTGCCGTACCAGGCAGTGATGCAATCATGCTCTCGATGTTGCAGCTGTAGAACCTTTTGAGGATCTCAGGACCCATGCCAAATCTTTTTAGTTTCCTGAGGGGGAGTAGACTTTGTCGTGCCCTGTCTGTCTTGGTGTGTTTGGACCATTCTACTTTGTTGTTGATGTGGACACCAAGGAACTTGAAGCTCTCAACCTGCTCCAGTACAGCCCCGTCAATGAGAATGGGGCCGTGCTTGGTCCTCCTTTTCCTGTAGTCCACAATCATCTCCTTAGTCTTGGTTACGTTCAGGGAGAGGTTGTTATTCTGGCACCACCCGGCCAGGTCTCTGACTTCCTCCCTATAGGCTGTCTCATCATTGTCTGTGATCAAGCCTACCACTGTTGTGTCGTCTGCAAACTTAATGATGGTTTTGGAGTCATGCCTGGCCATGCAGTCATGGGTGAACAGGGAGTACAGGAGGGGACTGAGCACGCACTCCTGGGGAGCTCCAGTGTTGAGAATCAGCGTTGCAGATGTGTTGCTACCTACCCTCACCACCTGGGGGCGACCCGTCAGGATGTCCAGGATCCAGTTACAGAGGGAGGTGTTTAGTCCCAGGATCTTTAGCTTAGTGATGAGCTTTGAGGGCACTATGGTGTTGAACGCTGAGCTGTAGTAAATGAATAGCATTCTCACATAGGTGTTCCTTTTGTCCAGGTGGGAAAGGGCAGTGTGAAGTGCAATAGAGATTCCATCATCTGTGGATCTGTTTGGGCGGTATGCAAATTGGAGTGGGCAATTATCATTGCGTTTACTTGATAGCTACCTACACAAATAGCTAGCTAGAACAAAGTGTTAATAAGATAAATTCATTTAAAAAGGGATAATGATGTTGATGTGAGCCATTACCAGCCTTTCAAAGCACTTCATGGCTACGGACGTGAGTGCTACAAGTCTGTAGTCATTTAGGCAGGTTGCCTTTGTGTTCTTGGGCACAGGGACTATGGTGGTCTGCTTGAAACATGTTGGTATTACAGACTTAATCAGGGACATGTTGAAAATGTCAGTGAAGACACCTGCCAGTTGGTCAGCACATGCCCGGAGCACACGTCCTGGTAATCCGTCTGGCCCCGTGGCTTTGTGTATGTTGACCTGTTTAAAGGTCGGCTACAGAGAGCGTGATCACACAGTCGTCCGGAACAGTTGATGATCTCATGCATGCCTCAGTGTTGCTTGCCTCGAAGCGAGCATAGAAGTGATTTTGCTCGTCTGGTAGGCTCGTGTCACTTGGCAGCTCGCGGCTATGCTTCTCTTTGTAGTCTGTAATAGTTTGCAAGCCCTGCCACATCCGACGAGCGTCGGAGCCGGTGTAGTATGATTCAATCTTAGCCCTGTATTGACGCTTTGCCTGTTTGATGGTTTGTCGCAGGGCATAGCAGGATTTCTTGTAAGCTTCCGGGTTAGAGTCCCGCACCTTGAAAGTGGCAGCCCTAACCTTTAGCTCAGTGCGAATGTTGCCTGTAATCTATGGCTTCTGGTTGGGGTATGTGCGTATAGTCACTGTGGGGACGACGTCCTCGATTAACTTATTGATAAAGCCAGTGACTGATGTGGTTTACTCCTCAATGCCATTGGAAGAATCCTGGAACATATTCCAGTCTGTGATAGCAAAACAGTCCTGTAGTTTAGCATCTGCTTCATCTGACCATTTTTTTATAGACCGAGTCACTGGTGCTTCCTGCTTTAATTTTTGCTTGTAAGCAGGAATCAGGAGGATAGAGTTGTGGTTGGATTTACCAAATGGAGGGCGAGGGAGAGCTTTGTATGCGTCTCTGTGTGTGGGAGTAAAGGTGATAGAGAATTTTTTCCCCCTCTGGTTGCACATTTAACATGTTGATATATATTTGGTGGAACTGATTCAAGTTTCCCTGCATTAAAGTCTCCGGCCACTAGGAGCGCAACTCTGGGTGAGTGGTTTCCTGTTTGCTTATTTCCTTATACAGCTGACTGAGTGCGGCCTTATTTCCAGCATCTGTCTGTGGTGGTAAATAAACATCCACGAAAAGTATAGCTGAGAACTCTCTAGGCAAGTAGTGTGGCCTGCAGTTTATCACAATATACTCTACTTCAGGCGAGCAAAATCTAAAGACTTCCTTAGATTTCGTGCACCAGCTGTTGTTTACAAATATGCACAGACCCCCCCCCCCTGTCTTACCGGAGTGTGCTGTTCTATCTTGCCGGTGCAGCGTGTATCCCGCTAGCTGAATATCCATGTCGCCATTCAGCCATGATTCCGTGAAACATGGATATTACAGTTATTTACTAGGATATTCGTGATCGTACCTCGTCTAGTTTATTGTCCGATGATTGCACGTTGGCGAGTAGTATTGACGGTAACGGCAGGTTTCCCACTTGACTTTTCCGGGTCCTGACCAGGCATACGGCTCTTTGTCCTCTGTACCTGCGTCACTTCCTGTAAGATGGCTGTTCATTGACTATAGCTCAGCATTCAATTGGGCCCTGGGTATGAATCCCGCACTGTGCAATTGGGTCCTGGACTTCTTGACGGGCCGCCCCCGAATGGTGAAGGTAAGAAGCAAAACCTCCATTCTGCTGATCCTGATCAACACTGGGGCCCCACAAGGGTGTGTGCTCAGCCCCCTTCTGTACTCCCTGTTCACCCATGACTACGTGGCCTTGCACGCCTCCAACTCAATCATCAAGTTTGCAGACGACACAACAGTAGTAGGCCTGATTACCAACAATGACTAGACAGCCTACAGGGAGGAGGTGAGGGCCCTGGGAGTGTGGTGCCAGGAAAAAACCCCTCACAAACATTTACAGATGCACAATTGAGAGTATCCTATCGGGATATATCACCACTGGTACGGCAACTGCACCGCCCGCAACCGCAAAACTCTCCAGAGGGTGGTGCGGTCTGCTCAACGTATTACCGGGGACAAACTACCTGCCCTCCAGGACATCTATAGCACCCGATTTCACAGAAGGGCCAAAAAGATCATCAAGGACAACAACCACTGCCTGTTCACCCCGCTATCATCCAGAAGGTGAGGTCAGTCCAGGTGCATCAAAGCTGGGACCGAGAGACAGAAAAACAGCTTCTATCTAAAGGCCTTCAGGCTGTTAAATAGCCAGCACTAGCACATTAGAGGCTACTGCCCTATATGCATAGACTTGGTATCACTGGCCACCTTAATAATGGACAACTAGTCAATCTAATAATGTTTAAATAATGTTTACATGTATTCTATTCTTGTAAGACCCCGGAGTGGAGAAGCAGGGGAGTCAAACATTTAATCGTAACAAGACAGGAACACTGTCAACACACAAGGACATATGACAATGAATGCTGCGGTTGGGAACAGAGCAGGGGAACAGACAGATGTAGGGGAGGTAATGACAGAGGTGATTGAGTCCAGGTGAGTCCAATAATCGCTGATGTGCGTGAAGGGGGGAAGGCAGGTGTGTGTAATGGTGGTGGCAGGAGTGCGTAATGCTGGGGAGCCTGGCGAATCCGACCACCACCCCTCGAGCGCCAGGGGGAAGAGCAGGAGTGACATTCTACTGTATTTTAGTCAATGCCACTCTGACATTGCTCAATCTAATATTTATGTTTTTCTTATTTCCATTCTTTTACTTTTAGACTTGTGTGTATTGTGGTGAATTGTTAGATACTACTGCACTGTTGGAGCTAGGAACACAAGCATTTCACTACACCCACAATAAAATCTGAGAAATATGTGCATGTGACCAATAAAATTTGATTTGATTTTATGTTTTTAGGCTCATCTGTAAAACAGACGCTGGTTTCAGTATGACTTCGTGTCAAAATAAGGGTAAAGGTTAAATATTTCATTTTCACCCATAAGAGTAAAATGTCTCTATTCTCAGAACGTACAACCCATTTTCTACTCTGAGACACTTTGTGGATATGTGGCCCCTGGCCAAGAAGGCAGCAGCAAAACACAATGATACAACATGTTAAACACACGATACAATCACCACAACATCACGATCCCATTTTAAACACACGATACAATCACCACAACATCACAATCCCATTTTAAACACACGATACAATCACCACAACATCACGATCCCATTTTAAACACACGATACAATCACCACAACATCACAATCCCATTTTAAACACACGATACAATCACCAAGCATTTCGCTACACCCACAATAAAATCTGAGAAATATGTGCATGTGACCAATAAAATTTGATTTGATTTGATGTTTTTAGGCTCATCTGTAAAACAGACCCTGGTTTCAGTATGACTTCGTGTCAAAATAAGGGTAAAGGTTAAATATTTCATTTTCACCCATTAGAGTTCTCAATTCTCAGAACTTACAACCCATTTTCTACTCTGAGACACTTTGTGGATAGGGCATCACGATCCCATTTTAAACACACGATACAATCACCACATCATCACAATCCCATTTTAAACACACGATACAATCACCACAACATCACAATCCCATTTTAAACACACGATACAATCACCACAACATCACAATCCCATTTTAAACACACGATACAATCACCACAACATCACGATCCCATTTTAAACACACGATACAATCACCACAACATCACAATCCCATTTTAAACACACGATACAATCACCACAACATCACGATCCCATTTTAAACACACAATACAATCACCACAACATCACGATCCCATGTCACCTGTGCCTTCAACTCCGGGACCGTTTGTGTCTGACTCCTGTGGGGCCTAATCTACCTCTGCCTTCAGCTCCGGGACCGTTTGTGTCTGACTCCTGTGGGGCCTAATCTACCTTTGCCTTCAGCTCCGGGACCGTTTGTGTCTGACTCCTGTGGGGCCTAATCTACCTCTGCCTTCAGCTCCGGGACCGTTTGTGTCTGACTCCTGTGGGGCCTAATCTACCTGTGCCTTCAGCTCCGGGACCGTTTGTGTCTGACTCCTGTGGGGCCTAATCTACCTGTGCCTTCAGCTCCGGGACCGTTTGTGTCTGACTCCTGTGGGGCCTAATCTACCTGTGCCTTCAGCTCCGGGACCGTTTGTGTCTGACTCCTGTGGGGCCTAATCTACCTGTGCCTTCAGCTCCGGGACCGTTTGTGTCTGACTCCTGTGGGGCCTAATCTACCTGTGCCTTCAGCTCCGGGACCGTTTGTGTCTGACTCCTGTGGGGCCTAATCTACCTCTGCCTTCAGCTCCGGGACCGTTTGTGTCTGACGCCTGTGGGGCCTAATCTACCTCTGCCTTCAGCTCCGGGACCGTTTGTGTCTGACTCCAGCTGTGGCTTTGTCATCGAGTTCGGCTCCTTCTCCTCCTTTCTCTGGATCTGACGATGCACTACATGCTGTGGGAGGTCCCGGACCTATCGCCAGGAGTAGCGGGCGCACGCTAACGAATTGTGTGTGTCAATTTCGTTGTATTGGGCAGTTCGAAGGTGAGAAACGTCTCAGTTTCTGGAGCAAAAACGTTACAATATTCAGGAGCACGATTACAGGACATCAATAAACTGCTCCCCACACATTATAAACCAGCATCAGGAAATTAAGTGTTGCATAGTTGATGTGTGATTCAATGACACTATGAAGGGCAGCTCTGAACAGTTGAAGATACATTTTAATGAACTGATTGGGTCTCTACTTGACACCAACAAACGCCCCATAATATCTGTCCCTCTGACCTCCCTAAAAGGTGTCATTGAACAGTTCAGCAGACGTTTATCCCTCAATTACTGTCTGCCAGACTATTGTAGCTCTGTGAGTGTAACATTTATTGACGATTTTGAAACCTTCTGGAAACAAAACATGTTTTATAAGGAGGATAACCCAAATCATCTGGGTTCCTGGATCCTTTCACAGCACTATAAGGAGGATGGGATCCACCCAAATCATCTGGGTTCCTGGATCCTTTCACAGCATTATAAGGAGGATGGGATCCACCCAAATCATCTGGGTTCCTGGATCCTTACACTTTGAGACAATGACTTATCAATGACCCAAACCCTGCTCAGTTAATCCCCACCATTGTGACACTGAGTCATCATAATGCTTCAGCAAAATGTACATTATCCCAGGGGTGTTGGAAGACACAATGTAATTAACCTATTGTATGTCCCTCTAACTACCCTGCATGTCTCTGCTGATCCTACAGTTAATGTATGCAGTAATCATGTGCCTGTGTGTTATACTGTCAGCACTGAGGCGGTGTGGCCTAGCAGGAAGTCCACTGTGTTCTATAGGGGCCTGGTCTAAAGTAGTGCACTATCTAGGGAATAGGGTTCTATAGGGGCCTGGTCTAAAGTAGTGCACTATATTTAGGGAATAGGGTTCTATAGGGGCCTGGTCTAAAGTAGTGCACTATATAGGGAATAGGGTTCTATAGGGGCCTGGTCTAAAGTAGTGCACTATATATAGGGAATAGGGTTCTATAGGGGCCTGGTCTAAAGTAGTGCACTATATAGGGAATAGGGTTCTATAGGGGCCTGGTCTAAAGTAGTGCACTATATATAGGGAATAGGGTTCTATAGGGGCCTGGTCTAAAGTAGTGCACTATATTTAGGGAATAGGGTTCTATAGGGGCCTGGTCTAAAGTAGTGGACTATATAGGGAATAGGGTTCTATAGGGGCCTGGTCTAAAGTAGTGCACTATATTTAGGGAATAGGGTTCTATAGGGGCCTGGTCTAAAGTAGTGCACTATATAGGGAATAGGGTTCTATAGGGGCCTGGTCTAAAGTAGTGCACTATATATAGGGAATAGGGTTCTATAGGGGCCTGGTCTAAAGTAGTGCACTATATAGGGAATAGGGTTCTATAGGGGCCTGGTCTAAAGTAGTGCACTATATAGGGAATAGGGTTCTATAGGGGCCTGGTCTAAAGTAGTGCACTATATAGGGAATAGGGTTCTATAGGGGCCTGGTCTAAAGGGAGTCTGTTATATAGGAATAGGGTTCTATAGGGGCCTGGTCTAAAGTAGTGCACTATATAGGGAATAGGGTTCTATAGGGGCCTGGTCTAAAGTAGTGCACTATATAGGGAATAGGGTTCTATAGGGGCCTGGTCTAAAGTAGTGCACTATATAGGGAATAGGGTTCTATAGGGGCCTGGTCTAAAGTAGTGCACTATATAGGGAATAGGGTTCTATAGGGGTCTAAAGTAGTGCACTATATAGGGAATAGGGTTCTATAGGGGCCTGGTCTAAAGTAGTGCACTATATAGGGAATAGGGTTCTATAGGGGCCTGGTCTAAAGTAGTGCACTATATAGGGAATAGGGTTCTATCGGGGCCTGGTCTAAAGTAGTGCACTATATAGGGAATAGGGTTCTATAGGGGCCTGGTCTAAAGTAGTGCACTATATATAGGGAATAGGGTTCTATAGGGGCCTGGTCTAAAGTAGTAGCTGATATAGGGAATAGGGTTCTATAGGGGCCTGGTCTAAAGTAGTGCACTATAGGGAATAGGGTTCTATAGGGGCCTGGTCTAAAGTAGTGCACTATATAGGTCTGAATAGGGTTCTATAGGGGCCTGGTTTAAAGTAGGCACTCTATATAGGGAATAGGGTTCTATAGGGGCCTGGTCTAAAGTAGCTGCAGTATATAGGGAATAGGGTCAGTAGGGGCCTGGTCTAAAGTAGTCAGTTAGCTAGGGAATAGGGTCTATAGGGGCCTGGTCTAAAGTAGTGCACTATATATAGGGAATAGGGTTCAGTATAGGGGCCTGGTCTAAAGTAGTCACTATATAGGAATAGGGTTCTATAGGGGCCTGGTCTAAAGTAGTGCACTATATAGGGAATAGGGTTCTATAGGGGCCTGGTCTAAAGTAGTGCACTAGTATAGGGAATAGGGTTCTATAGGGGCCTGGTTTAAAGTAGTGCACTATATATAGGGAATCAGGGTTAGCTGATAGGGGCCTGATCTAAAGTAGTGCACTATATAGGGAATAGGGTTCTATAGGGGCCTGGTCTAAAGTAGTGCACTATATATAGGGAATAGGGTTCTATAGGGGCCTGGTCTAAAGTAGTGCACTATATAGGGAATAGGGTTCTATAGGGGCCTGGTCTAAAGTAGTGCACTATATAGGGAATAGGGTTCTATAGGGGCCTGGTCTAAAGTAGTGCACTATATATAGGGAATAGGGTTCTATAGGGGCCTGGTCTAAAGTAGTGCACTATATAGGGAATAGGGTTCTATAGGGGCCTGGTCTAAAGTAGTGCACTGAGTATAGGGAATAGGGTTCTATAGGGGCCTGGTCTAAAGTAGTGGAGTCTGTATAGGGAATAGGGTTCTATAGGGGCCTGGTCTAAAGTAGCACTGATATAGGGAATAGGGTCTCTATAGGGGCCTGGTCTAAAGTAGGCACTATATAGGAATAGGGTTCTATAGGGGCCTGGTCTAAAGTAGTGCACTATATAGGGAATAGGGTTCTATAGGGGCCTGGTCTAAAGTAGTGCACTATATAGGGAATAGGGTTCTATAGGGGCCTGGTCTAAAGTAGTGCACTATATAGGGAATAGGGTTCTATAGGGGCCTGGTCTAAAGTAGTGCACTATCTAGGGACTATGGGTCCATTTGGGACGTAGATAGGGTGTTGCATGGAGCAGCCAATCAAATCAGAAGCACGTGTTTATTCTTACGATGTATGTAAACACACACAATCCGAGAGCCACGGACAGTCTAACAAACATTCCAAACTAGATCGCAGCATTTCTGCATCAACGATTTCTGGAAAGGGTTTTTGGAACATCTAATTTTAGAGATTATATTGTTAGGCCTACTTGACATGTTCTTTTAGAGAATATATGGTGTTTCCTACTTGACATGTTCTTTTAGAGAATATATGGTGTTTCCTACTTGACATGTTCTTTTAGAGAATATATGGTGTTTCCTACTTGACATGTTATTTTAGAGAATATATGGTGTGGCCTACTTGACGTGTTCTTTTAGAGAATATATGGTGTTGGCTACTTGACATGTTCTTTTAGAGAATATATGGTGTGGCCTACTTGACATGTTCTTTTAGAGAATATATGGTGGTGCCTACTTGACGTGTTCTTTTAGAGAATAAATGGTGTGGGCTACTTGACATGTTCTTTTAGAGAATATATGTTTTGGCCTACTTGACATGTTCTTTTAGAGAATATATGGTGTGGCCTACTTGACATGTTCTTTTAGAGAATATATGTTTTGGCCTACTTGACATGTTCTTTTAGAGAATATATGGTGTGGGCTACTTGACATGTTCTTTTAGAGAATATATGGTGTGGGCTACTTGACGTGTTCTTTTAGAGATTATATTGTTAGGCCTACTTGACATGTTCTTTTAGAGAATAAATGGTGTGGCCTACTTGACATGTTCTTTTAGAGAATATATGTTTTGGCCTACTTGACATGTTCTTTTAGAGAATATATGGTGTGGCCTACTTGACATGTTCTTTTAGAGAATATGTGGTGTGGCCTACTTGACATGTTCTTTTAGAGAATATATGGTGTTGCCTACTTGACGTGTTCTTTTAGAGAATATATGGTGTGGGCTACTTGACATGTTCTTTTAGAGAATATATGGTGTGGCCTACTTGACGTGTTCTTTTAGAGATTATATTGTTAGGCCTACTTGACATGTTCTTTTAGAGAATATATGGTGTGGCCTACTTGACATGTTCTTTTAGAGAATAAATGGTGTGGCCTACTTGACATGTTCTTTTAGAGAATAAATGGTGTGGCCTACTTGACATGTTCTTTTAGAGAATATATGGTGTGGGCTACTTGACATGTTCTTTTAGAGAATATGTGGTGTTTCCTACTTGACGTGTTATTTTAGAGAATATATGACTAGGCCTACTTGACATGTTCTTTTAGAGAATAAATGGTGTGGCCTACTTGACATGTTCTTTTAGAGAATATATGGTGTGGCCTACTTGACATGTTCTTTTAGAGAATATGTGGTGTGGGCTACTTGACATGTTCTTTTAGAGAATATATGGTGTTGCCTACTTGACGTGTTCCATAAGAGAATATATGGTGTGGGCTACTTGACATGTTCTTTTAGAGAATATATGGTGTTTCCTACTTGACGTGTTATTTTAGAGAATATATGACTAGGCCTACTTGACATGTTCTTTTAGAGAATATATGGTGTTTCCTACTTGACATGTTCTTTTAGAGAATATATGGTGTGGCCTACTTGACATGTTCTTTTAGAGAATATATGGTGTGGCCTACTTGACATGTTCTTTTAGAGAATAAATGGTGTGGCCTACTTGACATGTTCTTTTAGAGAATATGTGGTGTGGGCTACTTGACATGTTCTTTTAGAGAATATATGGTGTGGCCTACTTGACATGTTCTTTTAGAGAATATATGGTGTTGCCTACTTGACGTGTTCTTTTAGAGAATAAATGGTGTGGGCTACTTGACATGTTCTTTTAGAGAATATATGTTTTGGCCTACTTGACATGTTCTTTTAGAGAATATATGGTGTGGCCTACTTGACATGTTCTTTTAGAGAATAAATGGTGTGGTCTACTTGACATGTTCTTTTAGAGAATAAATGGTGTGGCCTACTTGACATGTTCTTTTAGAGAATATATGGTGTGGCCTACTTGACATGTTCTTTTAGAGAATATGTGGTTTGGGCTACTTGACATGTTCTTTTAGAGAATATATGGTGTTGCCTACTTGACGTGTTCCATAAGAGAATATATGGTGTCTCCTACTTGACGTGTTATTTTAGAGAATATATGACTAGGCCTACTTGACATGTTCTTTTAGAGAATATATGGTGTGGGCTACTTGACATGTTCTTTTAGAGAATATATGGTGTTGCCTACTTGACGTGTTCCATAAGAGAATATATGGTGTTTCCTACTTGACGTGTTATTTTAGAGAATATATGACTAGGCCTACTTGACATGTTCTTTTAGAGAATATATGGTGTGGGCTACTTGACATGTTCTTTTAGAGAATATATGGTGTTGCCTACTTGACGTGTTCCATAAGAGAATATATGGTGTGGGCTACTTGACATGTTCTTTTAGAGAATATATGGTGTTTCCTACTTGACGTGTTATTTTAGAGAATATATGACTAGGCCTACTTGACATGTTCTTTTAGAGAATATATGGTGTTTCCTACTTGACATGTTCTTTTAGAGAATATATGGTGTGGCCTACTTGACATGTTCTTTTAGAGAATATATGGTGTGGCCTACTTGACATGTTATTTTAGAGAATATATGACTAGGCCTACTTGACATGTTCTTTGAAAGAATATACGGTGTGGCCTACTTGACATGTGCTTTGAAAGAATATACGGTGTGGCCTACTTGACGTGTTCCCTTTCATTCTCGGTGGGGTGATGGCCGTTCCGCCTGCGGTGTAAAACATACTTTACATCCCGTCGGTTTCACCGAAGGGTTTGGAATCTCTGAAAAGGGAACATTTCCGCCGTTCATTTCTTTAACAATCTCGTGGAGCGTTATTGGCTTTGTTGTTTGTGTTGTGTTTTCTGTGTTGGTCCCCAGGGGAGGGAGTCTGTTAGCTGAGTAGAGGAGGGAGTCAGTTAGCTGAGTAGAGGAGGGAGTCAGTTAGCTGAGTAGAGGAGGGAGTCAGTTAGCTGAGTAGAGGAGGGAGTCAGTTAGCTGAGTAGAGGAGGGAGTCTGTTAGCTGAGTAGAGGAGGGAGTCTGTTAGCTGAGTAGAGGAGGGAGTCAGTTAGCTGAGTAGAGGAGGGAGTCTGTTAGCTGAGTAGAGGAGGGAGTCAGTTAGCTGAGTAGAGGAGGGAGTCTGTTAGCTGAGTGGAGGAGGGAGTCAGTTAGCTGAGTGTAGAGGAGGGAGTCAGTTAGCTGAGTGTAGAGGAGTCAGTTAGCTGAGTAGAGGAGGGAGTCTGTTAGCTGAGTGTAGAGGAGGGAGTCTGTTAGCTGAGTAGAGGAGGGAGTCAGTTAGCTGAGTAGAGGAGGGAGTCTGTTAGCTGAGTAGAGGAGGGAGTCAGTTAGCTGAGTAGAGGAGGGAGTCAGTTAGCTGAGTAGAGGAGGGAGTCTGTTAGCTGAGTAGAGGAGGGAGTCAGTTAGCTGAGTAGAGGAGGGAGTCAGTTAGCTGAGTAGAGGAGGGAGTCCGTTAGCTGAGTAGAGGAGGGAGTCAGTTAGCTGAGTAGAGGAGGGAGTCTGTTAGCTGAGTGGAGAGGAGGGAGTCTGTTAGCTGAGTGTAGAGGAGGGAGTCTGTTAGCTGAGTAGAGGAGGGAGTCAGTTTGCTGAGTAGAGGAGGGAGTCTGTTAGCTGAGTGGAGAGGAGGGAGTCTGTTAGCTGAGTAGAGGAGTCAGTTAGCTGAGTAGAGTGGTCAGTTAGCTGAGTAGAGGAGGGAGTCTGTTAGCTGAGTGTAGAGGAGTCTGTTAGCTGAGTAGAGGAGTCAGTTAGCTGAGTAGAGTGGTCAGTTAGCTGAGTAGGGTGGTCAGTTAGCTGAGTAGAGTGGTCAGTTAGCTGAGTAGAGTGGTCAGTTAGCTGAGTAGAGTGGTCAGTTAGCTGAGTAGAGGAGTCAATTAGCTGAGTAGAGTGGTCAGTTAGCTGAGTAGAGTGGTCAGTTAGCTGAGTAGGGTGGTCAGTTAGCTGAGTAGAGTGGTCAGTTAGCTGAGTAGAGTGGTCAGTTAGCTGAGTAGAGGAGGGAGTCAGTTAGCTGAGTAGAGTGGTCAGTTAGCTGAGTAGAGGAGGGAGTCAGTTAGCTGAGTAGAGTGGTCAGTTAGCTGAGTAGAGTGGTCAGTTAGCTGAGTAGAGGAGGGAGTCAGTTAGCTGAGTAGAGTGGTCAGTTAGCTGAGTAGAGGAGGGAGTCAGTTAGCTGAGTAGAGTGGTCAGTTAGCTGAGTAGAGGAGGGAGTCAGTTAGCTGAGTAGAGTGGTCAGTTAGCTGAGTAGAGTGGTCAGTTAGCTGAGTAGAGGAGGGAGTCAGTTAGCTGAGTAGAGGAGGGAGTCTGTTAGCTGAGTAGAGGAGGGAGTCTGTTAGCTGAGTAGAGGAGGGAGTCTGTTAGCTGAGTAGAGGAGGGAGTCTGTTAGCTGAGTAGAGTGGTCAGTTAGCTGAGTAGAGGAGGGAGTCAGTTAGCTGAGTAGAGTGGTCAGTTAGCTGAGTAGAGTGGTCAGTTAGCTGAGTAGAGGAGGGAGTCAGTTAGCTGAGTAGAGTGGTCAGTTAGCTGAGTGTAGAGGAGTCAGTTAGCTGAGTGTAGAGGAGGGAGTCAGTTAGCTGAGTAGAGGAGGGAGTCAGTTAGCTGAGTAGAGGAGGGAGTCAGTTAGCTGAGTAGAGGACCACACAGAGTGCCCTTGTGTAAGCAGGCACCACATGTGCCACAGAATTTAATAAGGCCTGACTGGATAAAGCAAAAAGATATTATTAGACTGAGAGGAAAGACCACGGGCAGTAAATATGAATAATCATACCTAAAGATAACCTAACAGAGAACACTGAAGCTCTATAAATGTGTGATGCTATACACAGGACTGTACAGATTCTGGGGGATTCAACCTTCCTGTCCAGCAGCCTCTTGATTTGAGGGGTTAGTAATGAGGCGCTGCCATTACAGTCCCCCTATTCTCTCCTGTAGACGTTCAGTCTCCTTATTAATCTCTGTGTTGTAGTTCATAACGCTTCCCCTTTACACAGCTCTGTGGTGGTGTCATATATCTTCCTAACAGGCCTTCTCAACAAGGAGGTGAGAGCCTGGTGTGGGTGCCATTGTAACCCACACAGACAGACACACACCTTCCTCCTCCATAAGGTTATAGCAGTCTTTTTTTAGTTTGTTTAAAGGAAAACAAGTAACGTCGTGCAATTCTAAAAAATAAAAATAAATCCAAGGCTTATGACGTGTTCATATGATATCTACGGGACCAGGGGTCGTATGTCACTGCTGCTACTCAACACAAGCCACTGAACACTGGACATAGGTCCTAACTTTGGCCTATTTTAGTTTGAATGAATTGAATGTCTTTTAGAAAATAAGCCTTTAGTCAATTTTTTTTTTAAATGTAAGTGTAGATTTTGCCGACAGCACACTCAAGTACCCTTCCTCTCAGAATAGTACCCTGGAGCCACAGCCATCAATGACGAAAGTGGTCGACGACAACAATAAACGGCAGCACTTGAAATAGCTTTGCCTGCCAGTCCTTTCAACCACTACATACATGTCTTATCAGATCAGCAGCATTTCGGCACCACAGCTCAGGGACAGATCTTTCTTTCTAAGGGAAAAATCCAGAGATCAATCCATTTGAACTAGTTGATTACCGCATTTAAAAAATATTTTAAAAAACCTAAACACAGATTACAGAAAATATGGATTTTGACCGACCGAGGAACGTTTCATTTTTTGACTTTACCGGGGGAGTTCAACTACTCCACGGAGAGAACGCCAGGTCAGTCCTCCCTCTTATTCTGATAGGGATCTGTTGGACTGGAGTCATAGGGAACCTTCTGGTACTACTGAGTCTCATCCACGACCTGAGAAACGGGACAGCATCCGAAGTCAAAGCGCTACTTGCCGGTCTGAGCTCTACAGACCTATTGATCACACTGTTGTGTGCACCTGTGCGCGCAGTCACCTACTACAGACAGACCTGGATCTTGGGAAGCTTGTTGTGCCAAACAGCGGATTGGTTTCAGCACTCCTGCCTGGTCGCCAAAACGTTCACCCTGGCGGCAACAACCGGGGCAAGATGTATCTTTGTTTCAGGCTCCTCTGATAGCAAATATTTTAGCCACATGCACATCTATGGAGCCCTGGCTTTCATCTGGATAGCATCACTGGTCTCCTCCACCCCTCTTACGATATTCGCGTCTTTACAGCCATACCATGACGTCAAGCTGTGCGTAACTGAAATACCATTTTGCGCATCTGGGTTCATGGATGTGTTCTACAAGATCTACCCAACCCTAACTTACCTGGTGCCCATTCTCTTTACCGTTGCGCACTACACCAAGACACTAGTGGACACGAAGCCGAAGGGGGACCTCGACGTGACCAGTGTTCAACCCCAGGACAAGGGGGCCACTACCGTGTGGTTATCCGTCAGTGTGGCCAACGCGCTCATGCTACTGCCTGAATGGAGCTCGTGGACTTGGGCTCGGCTGGGATACAGTAACAACTACACACCTCCTGTGGGGTTCGTCATCTTCTCTCAGGTCCTCATGTACTCATGTAGCGCTCTGTCTCCCATCATATTCCTCACCGCATATGAAGACGTGCGTCATGGGCTCAAAAGTCTGTGGCTTTTCAGAACTTGCAGACGCTCGAAACGCACCAGTAGTAGCACAAGTCCAAATATGGAGGAGAACGGAGCAGAGGGAAGAGGAGCCATTGTCATCTATCCGCTCGTGGACTTGAAACATGCGTCTTTGGAGACGCCAGAGGGGTGCGATCTGCGCACAGACACCGCAGCGCGGAAGATCTTTCCTGACTTGGAACACTTTTGGACAGAGCGCGTGAACACACACGATCCACTTCCGTGGGAGTCACAGGAGGAAAAATCATACTTTAAATCCTGAATTGATCTGAGCGGGCGGAGAGACAGACGATGTTTGGGATGAATATATTTTTGCTGTCCCACAGATAATTAGGAAATTGTCCTCTTTCTGATGTATATGCGTTAGCCTAACTATTGTATTAAAATTACATATTTTTCGCATTACTCATACACTCAGAATTCGTTGCTTCATCTTCAGTAGCCGAACTCTCCTTGTTGTGCATGAGAGTTCAATTGCGTGGTCTCAGTGGGTGTTCTCACTAAGTAGAGTACATGGGCGGAGAATCAAGTCGCAGTTAAACTTAAATATGAAATTAAATTAAATATGATTAGAATGTAGTTTTACTACAGTGTCTGTAAATAAATATTGATAATGGAACAAAGAGGGTGCTCAACCAACGTGAGTGGAAGTACAATGAAAATATGTAATTATGGGCGCGGCAGCGTCGCCTAGTGGTTAGAGCGTTGGACTAGTAACCAGAAGGTTGCGAGTTCAAACCCCCGAGCTGACAAGGTACAAATCTGTCGTTCTGCCCCTGAACAGGCAGTTAACCCACTGTTCCCAGGCCGTCATTATTATTATATTATTATTATTATTTAACTGACTTAAATAAAGGTTAAAAAAAAAATGTAAAAGATGATTGAAAGGCACAACTCGCACATAGGTGACCACAGGTTTAGGTTACCATGGTGACCATAGGTTAGGTTACTATGGTGACCATAGGTAAGGTTACTATGGGCACCATAGGTTTAGGTTACCATGGTGACCATAGGTTAGGCTACTATGGTGACCATAGGATAGGTTACTATGATCACTTGATGTAAAATGGGACCCAACGGGGCCATATAGTAGGCTTCACACAACCTGTTATTCTGCACTGTGGTGTCCAAATTGTCCTAAATCCAGCAGGCTGAACACAACAAAAAAAATGCAATTTCAGAATGTTGGGGAGACATGACCCCCTCTCCCTCGTCCCCGGGGAAAGTTGCACCCCTGGTACATTTTATAAATAGATCCAATTGTGTTTATCTTATTTTTAATTACAGTCATGTTTTTAGTAACAGTCATGTTTTTAGTAGTAACAGTCATGTTTTTAGTAACAGTCATGTTTTTAATAACAGTCATGTTTTTAGTAACAGTCATGTTTTTAGTAACAGTCATGTTTTTAATAACAGTCATGTTTTTAGTAACAGTCATGTTTTTAGTAACAGTCATGTTTTTAATAACAGTCATGTTTTTAGTAACAGTCATGTTTTTAGTAACAGTCATGTTTTTAATAACAGTCATGTTTTTAATAACAGTCATGTTTTTAATAAGTCATGTTTTTAGTAACAGTCATGTTTTTAATAACAGTCATGTTTTTAGTAACAGTCATGTTTTTAATAACAGTCATGTTTTTAATAACAGTCATGTTTTTAATAACAGTCATGTTTTTAATAACAGTCATGTTTTTAGTAACAGTCATGTTTTTAGTAACAGTCATGTTTTTAATAACAGTCATGTTTTTAATAACAGTCATGTTTTTAGTAACAGTCATGTTTTTAGTAACAGTCATGTTTTTAATAACAGTCATGTTTTTAATAACAGTCATGTTTTTAATAACAGTCATGTTTTTAATAACAGTCATGTTTTTAGTAACAGTCATGTTTTTAGTAACAGTCATGTTTTTAATAAGTCATGTTTTTAGTAGCAGTCATGTTTTTAGTAACAGTCATGTTTTTAATAACAGTCATGTTTTTAATAACAGTCATGTTTTTAATAACAGTCATGTTTTTAATAACAGTCATGTTAATACTCACTGATGCTGGTTATCCTCTTTGCATGATCCTAATGAGCTAGATGCCCAAACATAATATGCTCTACGATGTTTAATGTTAGTATTAGCCTAGCTATTTGGAAGGTTCTTGAAACTGCATGTCTATTTGGTGTTTGTGCAATTATATTATCAAACTACCTTGAGTTGATTCATTTGACTATTTTCCAGACAACTGATTGGGGGAATACAGTATATTACAATATGTAAACTGAGTATTTACAAAACATTAGGAACAGCTGCTCTTTCCATGACAGACTGACCAGGTGAATCCAGGTGAAAGATGTGATCCCGTATTGCTGTCACTTGTTAAATCCACTTCAAATCAGTGTAGATGAAGGGGAGGAGACATGTAGATGAAGGGGAGGAGACATGTAGATGAAGGGGAGGAGACACGTAGATGAAGGGGAGGAGACGGGTTAAATAAGGATTTTTAAGCCATTCAGAGGGTGAATGGGCAAGACAAAATATTTAAGCGCCTTTGAATGGGGTATTGCAGTAGGTGTCAGAAACACCGGTTTGAGGGGTGTGTGTGTGTGGGGGGGACTCAATAATAGAAAGGTATTCCTAATGTTTGGTACAGTCAGTGTGTATCCACACCATTACACTGTAAGTCCAATGTAAATACCTTGCTATAAGAGCCACTTGATATGAACTGGGACCCAACAGGGCCATATAGTAGGCTTGATATAAACTGGGACCCAACAGGGCCATATAGTAGGCTTGATATAAACTGGGACCCAACAGGGCCATATAGTAGGCTTGATATAAACTGGGACCCAACAGGGCCATATAGTAGGCTTGATGTAAACTGGGACCCAACAGGGCCATATAGTAGGCTTGAAATAAACTGGGACCCAACAGGGCCATATAGTAGGCTTGATATAAACTGGGACCCAACAGGGCCATATAGTAGGCTTGATATAAACTGGGACCCAACAGGGCCATATAGTAGGCTTGATATAAACTGGGACCCAACAGGGCCATATAGTAGGCTTGATATAACCTGGGACCCAACAGGGCCATATAGTAGGCTTGATATAAACTGGGACCCAACATGGCCATATAGTAGGCTTGATATAAACTGGGACCCAACAGGGCCATATACAGGCAGCTTCTGAAACAAGCTCCTTGTTCCTGAACTGTCATAATTTTCTCCCGCAGTGTAATCATTAATATGTTTTATAAATAGCTGGTGCTGTTTGTTGTAGTGATTAATATGTTTGATAAATAACCAACACTTTTTGGTGTAATGGTAGACAGGGTATTTCCAGTTAGTGTGCTTCCTTCCGTATGATGACATTGAAAACAGAGTCAGATGGATAGGTAATGCTGATTTTAATAAGATTTAAACATGATTGATTGACATGATTGATTGATTTGTGTATATTTAGAATCTTGTTCATTTCTAGTCATCGTTGGTCTGCAGTAGAATCTTGTTCATTTCTAGTCATCGTTGGTCTGCAGTAGAATCTTGTTCATTTCCAGTCATCGTTGGTCTGCAGTAGAATCTTGTTCCCAAGGTTTATGGTCTGATCCGCCTTCCAGTTTCTATAAAGTAGATTTCAATTTTACTTCCTGTATCATAATCACATTATTGATTCATTCAATGATTGATTGATCTAAAGAATGGACATCATGAAGATGTGAAATAACCAAAAGAATACTAATTCCATACACCGATCTAGGAAATATTTCCCTCATCCTCCAGCTTTAATAGAATCTTGTCCCGCAGGTACAAGGCTCGTTCCTCCTCTCTGTCTCTGTAGAAGGACGAGCAGATCTTCCTCCTGATCCTCCTGGAGAACACCTGACATAATAACATCGTAATATGATACATGGCATTTGCAGAAGCTTTTTATCCAAACGTTACGTAGAGTAGTAACGTTTTCAAATGGGTGGCAGCAAACAAAAGATCTACACAGGACCACCTCTCACCTCTCCCAGAATCATGACCAGGGCGGTGAGGAAGAGGGCTGCGGTGGTGGAGAGGACAGACGGGTCTGGGGGGGACAGGGGACGTACGCAG
Organism: Oncorhynchus keta; assembly: GCF_023373465.1. Classification (NCBI taxonomy): domain Eukaryota; kingdom Metazoa; phylum Chordata; class Actinopteri; order Salmoniformes; family Salmonidae; genus Oncorhynchus; species Oncorhynchus keta. Next base: position 2,999,701 of record NC_068455.1, read on the forward strand.
TCCGGGGGCAACAGCAGGATCCTGTAGCAATACTCTTTGTTCATTTCCCTCACAGGTTTATGGATAAAGCCAATGATTAGGGCTGTAATCTAAAAACAGAGACAGAGGGTGGAGCTTTGTGGATGGTAATACAGCTGATACTGTTGATACGGGTAACGTAACCAGGTAACGTAACCGGGTAACGTAACCATGTAACGTAACCGGGCAACGTAACCATGTAACGTAACCGGGTAGCGTAACCGGGTAACGTAACCAGGTAACGAAACCGGGTAACGAAACCGGGTAATGTAACCGGGTAACGTAACCAGGTAACGTAACCAGATAATCTAACCAGGTAACGTAACCAGATAATCTAACCAGGTAGTGTAACCAGGTAACGTAATCAGGTAATCTAACCAGGTAACGTAACCAGATAATCTAACCAGGTAGTGTAACCAGGTAACGTAACCAGGTAATCTAACCAGGTAACGTAACCAGATAATCTAACCAGGTAGTGTAACCAGGTAACGTAACCAGGTAACGTAACCAGATAATCTAACCAGGTAGTGTAACCAGGTAATCTAACCAGGTAGTGTAACCAGGTAACGTAACCAGGTAACGTAACCAGATAATCTAACCAGGTAGTTTAACCAGGTAATCTAACCAGGTAGTGTAACCAGGTAACGTAACCAGATAATCTAACCAGGAAGTGTAACCAGGTAACGTAACCAGGTAACGTAACCAGATAATCTAACCAGGAAGTGTAACCAGGTAACGTAACCAGGTGACGTAACCAGATAATCTAACCAGGTAGTGTAACCAGATAATCTAACCAGGTAACGTAACCAGGTAACGTAACCAGATAATCTAACCAGGTAGTGTAACCAGGTAATGTAACCAGATAATCTAAACAGGTAACATAACCAGATAATCTAACCAGGTAACGTAACCAGATAATCTAACCAGGTAGTGTAACCAGGTAATCTAACCAGGTAACGTAACCAGGTAATCTAACCAGGTAACGTAACCAGGTAGTGTAACCAGGTAATGTAACCAGGTAACGTAACCAGATAATCTAACCAGGTAATGTAACCAGGTAGTGTAACCAGGTAACGTAACCAGGTAACGTAACCAGGTAACGTAACAAGATAATGTAACCAGATAATCTAACCAGGTAGTGTAACCAGGTATCGTAACCAGGTAACGTAACTAGGTAACGTAACCAGATAATCTAACCAGGTAGTGTAACCAGGTAATCTAACCAGGTAATGTAACCAGGTAATCTAACCAGGTAACCTAACCAGGTAATCTAACCAGGTAATCTAACCAGGTAACGAAACCAGATAATCTAACCAGGTAGTGTAACCAGGTAAAGTAACCAGGTAATCTAACCAGGTAACGTAACCAGGTAACATAACCAGGTAATGTAACCAGGTAAAGTAACCAGGTAACGTAACCAGATAATCTAACCAGGTAGTGTAACCAGGTAACGTAACCATGTAACGTAACCATGTAACGTAACCAGGTAACGTAACCATGTAACGTAACCAGGTAACGTAACCAGGTAACGTAACCAGATAATCAAACTGGGTAGTGTAACCAGGTAACGTAACCAGGTAACGTAACCAGATAATCTAACCAGGTAGTGTAACCAGGTAATGTAACCAGGTAGTGTAACCAGGTAATGTAACCAGATAATCTAACCAGGTAACGTAACCAGATAATCTAACCAGGTAACGTAACCAGGTAACGTAACCAGGTAATGTAACCAGGTTATCTAACCAGGTAACCTAACCAGGTAATCTAACCAGGTAATCTAACCAGGTAACGAAACCAGATAATCTAACCAGGTAACGTAACCAGGTAACGTAACCAGGTAACGTAACCAGATAATCTAACCAGGTAGTGTAACCAGGTAACGTAACCATGTAACGTAACCATGTAACGTAACCGGGTAACGTAACCAGGTAAAGTAACCAGGTAACGTAATAATAATATATGCCATTTAGCTGACGCTTTTATCCAAAGCGACTTACAGACATGTGTGCATACATTCTACGTATGGGTGGTCCCGGGAATCGAACCCACTACCCTGGCGTTACAAGCGCCATGCTCTACCAACTGAGCCACAGAAGGACCACAATCTAACCAGGTAGTGTAACCAGGTAACGTAACCAGGTAATCTAACCAGGTAATGTAACCAGATAATCTAACCAGGTAGTGTAACCAGAATCTAACCAGGTAGTGTAACCAGGTAACGTAACCAGGTAACATAACCAGATAATCTAACCAGGTAACGTAACCAGATAATCTAACCAGGTAGTGTAACCAGGTAACGTAACCAGGTAACGTAAACAGGTAACGTAACCAGGTAACGTAACCAGATAATCCAACTAGGTAGTGTAACCAGGTAATCTAACCAGGTATCGTAACCAGGTAGTGTAACCAGATAATCTAACCAGGTAACGTAACCAGGTAACGTAACCAGGTAACGTAACCAGGTAATCTAACCAGGTAACGTAACCAGATAATCTAACCAGGTAGTGTAACCAGGTAACGTAACCAGGTAGTGTAACCAGGTAACGTAACCAGGTAACGTAACCAGATAATCTAACCAGGTAGTGTAACCAGGTTATCTAACCAGGTAACGTAACCAGGTAGTGTAACCAGGTAACGTAACCAGGTAACGTAACCAGGTAACGTAACCAGGTAACGTAACCAGGTAACGTAACCAGATAATCTAACCAGGTAACGTAACCAGGTAATCTAACCAGGTAGTGTAACCAGGTATTGTAACCAGGTAATGTAATCAGGTAACGTAACCAGGTAATGTAACCAGGTAACGTAACCAGATAATCTAACCAGGTAATGTAATCAGGTAACGTAACCAGGTAACGTAACCAGGTAACGTAACCAGATAATCTAACCAGGTAACGTAACCAGATAATCTAACCAGGTAGTGTAACCAGGTAATGTAATCAGGTAACGTAACCAGGTCACGTAACCAGGTAACGTAACCAGATAATCTAACCAGGTAGTGTAACCAGGTAATCTAACCAGGTAACGTAACCAGATAATCTAACCAGGTAGTGTAACCAGAATCTAACCAGGTAGTGTAACCAGGTAACGTAACCAGGTAACATAACCAGATAATCTAACCAGGTAACGTAACCAGATAATCTAACCAGGTAGTGTAACCAGGTAACGTAACCAGGTAACGTAAACAGGTAACGTAACCAGGTAACGTAACCAGATAATCTAACCAGGTAGTGTAACCAGGTAATCTAACCAGGTAACGTAACCAGGTAACGTAACCAGATAATCTAACCAGGTAACGTAACCAGGTAACGTAACCAGATAATCTAACCAGGTAATCTAACCAGGTAATCTAACCAGGTAACGTAACCAGATAATCTAACCAGGTAACGTAACCAGGTAACGTAACCAGATAATCTAACCAGGTAACGTAACCAGATAATCTAACCAGGTAACGTAACCAGGTAACGTAACCAGATAATCTAACCAGGTAATCTAACCAGGTAACATAACCAGATAGTCTAACCAGGTAATGTAACCAGGTAGTGTAACCAGATAATCTAACCAGGTAACGTAACCAGGTAGTGTAACCAGATAATCTAACCAGGTAGTGTAACCAGATAATCTAACCAGGTAACGTAACCAGGTAACGTAACCAGATAATCTAACCAGGTAACGTAACCAGGTAATCTAACCAGGAAACGTAACCAGATAATCTAACCAGGTAAGGTAACCAGGTAACGTAACCAGATAATCTAACCAGATAACGTAACCAGATAATCTAACCAGGTAACATAACCAGATAATCTAACCAGGTAGTGTAACCAGGTAATCTAACCAGGTAATCTAACCAGGTAACGTAACCAGGTAATCTAACCAGGTATATATAATATATACATACACGGGGTACCAGTACAGAGTCAATGAGTAACTATATATATAATATATAGACAGGGTACCAGAGTCAATGAGTAACGGCAGATTTTCCACTCGTCACCGGATCCTCGTCGGATGTCTGGAGTAAATCCTTCACGTCCGACTCATGAAAGAAAAGTCTTTGTTGAATATACTAACCGTCACACGGAGTGAGATGGTAGTTTTCACCTCAGGAATGTCCTGTGCCCAGCTCAGAGACGTCTGCAGGACAGAGTAGATGAGGTGGTCGAACCCTAGGACCAGGGCACATACCAGGCAGTAGAAGCCCAGGATGGTGCCTCCCCACAGGCATCGTCTTAGCTCCCTCTGTGTCATCCTCCAGCCCCTGGTCCTCACCAGCCTCTTTCTGTAATCAATCAATCAAATGTACTTTATAAATTCCTTTTTACAGTAGTTGGCACAAAGTGCTCTACAGATACCCAGCCTGGATCTGAAGAGACCTACAGGTTTCCCACCTGTAGGCCTCTGGGAGCTCCTCCACCCCGCGGGCCCTCAGTAACTCCTGTAGCTGGTGTGTCTGACACACATTGTCGTGCTTTAGGTCTGTGAGATACCTGAGGAAAAGAAGAGAACTCCTCGTCTAAACATATGAAAAGGGAGCCTGGAACCAAAACTCCATCACATCAAATGTATTTTATAAATCCTTTTTCCGTCAGCAGTACACAGATACCCACCCTAAAGAGCAAGCCTCCCTAGAAGAAGGGGACCTACAGTAGTTAGGCAGGAACCTAGAAATAAACCTAGAGAGGAACTCAGAGGGGTGTCCTCTTCAGCTGTATTGGATAGATTACCTGACCAGGTAACTGGCAGAACTCCCCAGCAGCAGCATGATGAAGGAGGAGGCGATGACCTTCTGGGCTACGTGACCTGTGACCTCCAGAGTATCCTGTGTAAGGGAGTTAAGAATTTGCCTTAAGCTGAAAATCTGGTGCCATCGAAAATATTAATTTGTTTGGTGTCACAACTGATTGGTATGTTTTTTCAAAGAGGGCGGTGGAGTTCGCGATCAGACTGATGAAGTGAAGCTGTTAGCAACACACTGATGATGTTGGTTTCACCTGAAGCAGAATTGCGTTATTGAAAACAAAGGCTGTTGCTTGTGTTCAAATAGCGTCAGGATTTTTTTTTTTTTTTTTTGCAAACTACGACAATAACCCTTTCCTAAACTCAACCTAATTCTCCTAACCTGCTATGTTAATTATTCTAACCTTCTGATTGAGTTCTCCTAACCTGCTATAAAAAGTTACGTCTGCCGTACTCCCCATCTAGTCAAAACCGGCAGGCCTGCCCCGCAGAACAACGTGAGTTTCCAATAACACGATACACCTCACCTGCATGGCTTTGAACTCAGCCTTCAGTCTGGCCGAGGCGTTTCTGATACCCATCTTCATCTCCTCCACATCCACTTTCTGCTCCATCTGCAAGAACCGGTCGCTGTTCACAATTCTCGGTATGCTTCCGATGAAATTCTTCATGTCGTGTAGGGCGTTGTTTACTTGACTGGTGGAGGCCAGGATTCTCTCTGCGGTGCTGTGGGAACCATTTCAAAGTGTGTTACATGGAGTCACATTTATTTATTTTCCATGATATAAGACACACTTTTTTTCCATACAGCTGGTTCTTTAAGAGTTTAGTCTGTTAGTCTGTTTAGCTTCTTGATTAAATAACATCTCTCCTTCATGCTTCATGGGATAGTGGGGTAAGTTCAGCACAGGCGGTTGGTGGCACCTTAATTGAGGAGGATGGGCTCGTGCGAATGGCTGGAGCCAAAAGGCCAAAGGCTAAGTTGAGTTAATGGCCACTATATCCATACAAATAATGATTACATGTTCTCCGTTTTTAATGCGTAATATGTAGCATTCTTGCAATGAGTCATGAATTTGAACTTGCCAACAAATTGGTCAAGAAATGGTGAGTGATGTTGAACAGAGAGATCTGCCTTCGGAAAGTATTCAGAACCCTTTTCCCACATTTTATATTATTATATAATATAAATATAATATGGTTACAGACATATTCTAACATTGATCATATCATTTTCCCCCTCGTCTACACACAATACTGCATAATAAGAAAGCAAAAACAGGATTTTATTAAAATAAGAAACTGAAGTATCACATTTACATAAGTATTCAGACCTTTTACTCAGTACTTATTAGTATTTTTTTTAACCTTTATTTAACTAGTCCGTTAAAGAACAAATTCTTATTTACAATGACGGCCCTACACCGTCCAAACCCAGACGATGCTGGGCCAATTGTGCACCTCCATATGGGGCTCCCAATCCCGTCCGGTTGTGATACAGCCTGGATACAAACCAGGGTGGCTGTAGTGACGCCTCTAGCACTGAGACGCAGTGCCTTAGACCAAAGCACTTTTGGCAGCAATTACAGCCTTGAGTCTTCTTGGGTATGACGCTACAAGCTTGGCACACCTGTATTTGGGGAGTTTCTCCCATTCTTCTCTGCAGATTCTCTCAAGCTCATTCAGGTTGGATGGTGAGCGTTGCTGCACAGCTATTTCCAGGTCTCTTTAAGAGATGTTCGATCGGGTTCAAGTCTGGGCTCTGGCGAGGCCAGTCAAGGACGTTCAGATTCTTGTCCCAAAGCCACTCATACGTTGTCTTGGCTGTGTGCTTAGGGTCGTTGTCCTGTTCGAAGGTGAACCTTCGCCCCAGTCTGAGGTCCTGAGCGCTCTGGAGCAGGTTGTCATTAAGGATCTCTCTGTGCTTTGCTCCGTTCATCTTTGCCTTGATCCTGACTAGTCTCCCAGTCCCTGCCGCTGAAAGACATCCCAACAGCATGATGCTGCCACCACCATGCTTCACCGTAGGGATGGTGCCTGGTTTCCTCCAGACGTGACGTTTCATATTCAGGCCAAAGAGTTCAATCTTGGTTTCATCAGACCAGAGAATCATGTTTCTCAAGGTCTGAGAGTCTTTAGGTGCCTTTTGGAAAACTCCAAGCGGGCTGTCATGTGCCTTTTACTGAGGAGTGGCTTCCGTCTGGCCACTCTACCATAAAGACCTGATTGGTGGAGTGCTGCAGAGATGGTTGTCCTTCTGGAAGCTTCTCCCGTTTTTAATTGTTACTTATTTTGTTTATTTTACCTTTATTTAACTAGGCAAGTCAGTTAAGAAGAAATTCTTATTTACAATGACAGCCTAGAAACAATGGGTTAACTGGTCTAGGAACAGTGGGTTAACTGGTCTAGGAACAATGGGTTAACTGGTCTCGGAACAATGGGTTAACTGGTCTCGGAACAATGGGTTAACTGGTCTAGGAACAGTGGGTTAACTGGTCTAGGAACAATGGGTTAACTGGTCTAGGAACAATGGGTTAACTGGTCTCGGAACAATGGGTTAACTGGTCTAGGAACAGTGGGTTAACTGGTCTAGGAACAATGGGTTAACTGGTCTAGGAACAATGGGTTAACTGGTCTAGGAACAGTAGGTTAACTGGTCTAGGAACAATGGGTTAACTGGTCTAGGAACAGGGGGTTAACTGGTCTAGGAACAGTGGGTTAACTGGTCTAGGAACAATGACGGCCTACCAAAAGACAAGTCATCCTGCATGGACGTAGCTGGGATAAAAAATAAATTATTGTACAACACACACATCACGACAAGAGAGACAGCACAACACTACATAAAGAGAGACCTAAGACAACAACATAGCATGGCAGCAACACATGACAACACAGCATGGTAGCAACACCACATAACAACAATATGGTAGCAACACAACATGGTAGCAGCACAAAACATGGTACAAATGTTATTGGTCACAGACAACAGCACAAAGGGCAAGAAGGTAGAGACGACAATACATCACGCAAAGAAGCCACAACTGTCAGTAAGAGTGTCCATGATTGAGTCTTTGAATGAAGAGAAAATTGTCCAGTTTGAGTGTTTGTTGCAGCTCATTCCAGTCGCTAGCTGCAGCGAACTGAAAAGAGGAGCGACCCAGGGATGTGTGAGCTTTGGGGACCTTTAACAGAATGTGACTGGCAGAACAGGTGTTGTATATGGAGGATGAGGGCTGCAGTAGATATCTCAGATAGGGGGGAGTGAGGCCTAAGAGGGTTTTATAAATAAGCATCAACCAGTGGGTCTTGCGTCAGCTATACAGAGATGACCAGTTTACAGAGGAGTACAGAGCGCAGTGATGTGTCCTATAAGGAGCATTGGTGGAAAATCTGATGGCCGAATGGTAAAGAACATCTATAAATTAGGTCTCCGTAATCTAGCATGGGTAGGATGGTCATCTGAATCAGGGTTAGTTTGGCAGCTGGGGTGAAAGACGAGTGATTACGATAGAGGAAGTCTAGATTTAACCTTAGCCTGCAGTTGTTGTATGTGCTGAGAGAAGGACAGTGTACCGTCTAGCCATACTCCCACGTACTTGTATGAGGTGACTACCTCAAACTCTAAACCCTCAGAGGTAGTAATCACAGCAGTGGGGAGAGGGACATTCTTCTTACCGAACCACATGACCTTTGTTTTGGAGGTGTTCAGAATAAGGTTAAGGGCAGAGAAAGCTTGTTGGACACTAAGAAAGCTTTGATGTAGAGCGTTTTACGCAACTGATTGGCTCAAACGCACAAGGAAATAAATTCCTCAAATTAACTTTTCAGAAGGCCCACTTGTTTATTGAAATGCATTCCAGGTGACTACCTCATGAAGCTGGTTGGGAGAATGCCAAGAGTGGGCAAAGCTGTCATCAAGGCAAAGGATGGCAATTTGAAGAATCTCAAATATAAAATATATTTTGATTTGTTTAACACTTTTTTTTGCTATGTGTTATTTCATAGTTTTAATGTCTTCACTATTATTCTACAATGTAGAAAATAGTACAAATAAAGAAAAACCCTTGAATGAGTAGGTGTGTCCGAACTGTTGACTGATAGTGTATATAAATACCATAAGTACAGAAATGGTTTGCTCAGTGGGAAATTAATATCCAACTTGTTAGTGACAACTGTGTGGAGTTTGGCATTTGTGACAGCAAAACATGTAACCCATTATATCCACATGTTTGTGAGAGTCTTCATAGCTTTTAATAATTTCAAACCATTCGGACGTTTTTTTTATTAAAAAAAGACCTGGCCCGTGCCTCTCCCCTTGTCTCACAAAACACTGTTATATCTAAAGCCCTCGTTAATCACACAGCCTAGTTGACCTGGCCCGTGCCTCTCCCCTTGTCTCACAAAACACTATCTAAAGCCCTCGTTAATCACACAGCCTAGTTGACCTGGCCCGTGCCTCTCCCCTTGTCTCACAAAACACTATCTAAAGCCCTCGTTAATCACACAGCCTAGTTGACCTGGCCCGTGCCTCTTCCCTTGTCTCACAAAACACTGTTATATCTAAAGCCCTCGTTAATCACACAGCCTAGTTGACCTGGCCCGTGCCTCTCCCCTTGTCTCACAAAACACTATCTAAAGCCCTCGTTAATCACACAGCCTAGTTGACCTGGCCCGTGCCTCTCCCCTTGTCTCACAAAACACTATCTAAAGCCCTCGTTAATCACACAGCCTAGTTGACCTGGCCCGTGCCTCTCCCCTTGTCTCACAAAACACTGTTATATCTAAAGCCCTCGTTAATCACACAGCCTAGTTGACCTGGCCCGTGCCTCTCCCCTTGTCTCACAAAACACTGTTATATCTAAAGCCCTCGTTAATCACACAGCCTAGTTGACCTGGCCCGTGCCTCTCCCCTTGTCTCACAAAACACTATCTAAAGCCCTCGTTAATCACACAGCCTAGTTGACCTGGCACGTGCCTCTCCCCTTGTCTCACAAAACACTATCTAAAGCCCTCGTTAATCACACAGCCTAGTTGACCTGGCCCGTGCCTCTTCCCTTGTCTCACAAAACACTGTTATATCTAAAGCCCTCATTAATCACACAGCCTAGTTGACCTGGACCGTGCCTCTCCCCTTGTCTCACAAAACACTATCTAAAGCCCTCGTTAATCACACAGCCTAGTTGACCTGGCCCGTGCCTCTCCCCTTGTCTCACAAAACACTATCTAAAGCCCTCGTTAATCACACAGCCTAGTTGACCTGGCCCGTGCCTCTCCCCTTGTCTCACAAAACACTGTTATATCTAAAGCCCTCGTTAATCACACAGCCTAGTTGACCTGGCCCGTGCCTCTCCCCTTGTCTCACAAAACACTGTTATATCTAAAGCCCTCGTTAATCACACAGCCTAGTTGACCTGGACCGTGCCTCTCCCCTTTTCTCACAAAACACTATCTAAAGCCCTCGTTAATCACACAGCCTAGTTGACCTGGCCCGTGCCCTCCCCTTGTCTCACAAAACACTATCTAAAGCCCTCGTTAATCACACAGCCTAGTTGACCTGGCCCGTGCCTCTCCCCTTGTCTCACAAAACACTATCTAAAGCCCTCATTAATCACACAGCCTAGTTGACCTGGCCCGTGCCTCTCCCCTTGTCTCACAAAACACTGTTATATCTAAAGCCCTCGTTAATCACACAGCCTAGTTGACCTGGACCGTGCCTCTCCCCTTGTCTCACAAAACACTATCTAATGCCCTCGTTAATCACACAGCCTAGTTGACCTGGCCCGCGCCTCTCCCCTTGTCTCACAAAACACTGTTATATCTAAAGCCCTCGTTAATCACACAGCCTAGTTGACCTGGCCCGTGCCTCTCCCCTTGTCTCACAAAACACTATCTAAAGCCCTCATTAATCACACAGCCTAGTTGACCTGGCCCGTGCCTCTCCCCTTGTCTCACAAAACACTATCTAAAGCCCTCGTTAATCACACAGCCTAGTTGACCTGGCCCGTGCCTCTTCGGGTCCCCCTTGTAAAACACTATCTAAAGCCCTCGTTAATCACACAGCCTAGTTGACCTGGCCCGTGCCTCTCCCCTTGTCTCACAAAACACTGTTATATCTAAAGCCCTCATTAATCACACAGCCAAGTTGACCTGGCCCGTGCCTCTTCCCTTGTCTCACAAAACACTGTTATATCTAAAGCCCTCGTTAATCACACAGCCTAGTTGACCTGGCCCGTGCCTCTTCCCTTGTCTCACAAAACACTGTTATATCTAAAGCCCTCGTTAATCACACAGCCTAGTTGACCTGGCCCGTGCCTCTCCCCTTGTCTCACAAAACACTGTTATATCTAAAGCCCTCATTAATCACACAGCCTAGTTGACCTGGCCCGTGCCTCTCCCCTTGTCTCACAAAACACTATCTAAAGCCCTCGTTAATCACACAGCCTAGTTGACCTGGCCCGTGCCTCTTCCCTTGTCTCACAAAACACTATCTAAAGCCCTCGTTAATCACACAGCCTAGTTGACCTGGCCCGTGCCTCTCCCCTTGTCTCACAAAACACTATCTAAAGCCCTCGTTAATCACACAGCCTAGTTGACCTGGCCCGTGCCTCTTCCCTTGTCTCACAAAACACTGTTATATCTAAAGCCCTCATTAATCACACAGCCTAGTTGACCTGGACCGTGCCTCTCCCCTTGTCTCACAAAACACTATCTAAAGCCCTCGTTAATCACACAGCCTAGTTGACCTGGCCCGTGCCTCTCCCCTTGTCTCACAAAACACTATCTAAAGCCCTCGTTAATCACACAGCCTAGTTGACCTGGCCCGTGCCTCTCCCCTTGTCTCACAAAACACTGTTATATCTAAAGCCCTCGTTAATCACACAGCCTAGTTGACCTGGCCCGTGCCTCTCCCCTTGTCTCACAAAACACTGTTATATCTAAAGCCCTCGTTAATCACACAGCCTAGTTGACCTGGACCGTGCCTCTCCCCTTGTCTCACAAAACACTATCTAAAGCCCTCGTTAATCACACAGCCTAGTTGACCTGGCCCGTGCCTCTCCCCTTGTCTCACAAAACACTATCTAAAGCCCTCGTTAATCACACAGCCTAGTTGACCTGGTCCGTGCCTCTCCCCTTGTCTCACAAAACACTATCTAAAGCCCTCATTAATCACACAGCCTAGTTGACCTGGCCCGTGCCTCTCCCCTTGTCTCACAAAACACTGTTATATCTAAAGCCCTCGTTAATCACACAGCCTAGTTGACCTGGACCGTGCCTCTCCCCTTGTCTCACAAAACACTATCTAATGCCCTCGTTAATCACACAGCCTAGTTGACCTGGCCCGCGCCTCTCCCCTTGTCTCACAAAACACTGTTATATCTAAAGCCCTCGTTAATCACACAGCCTAGTTGACCTGGCCCGTGCCTCTCCCCTTGTCTCACAAAACACTATCTAAAGCCCTCATTAATCACACAGCCTAGTTGACCTGGCCCGTGCCTCTCCCCTTGTCTCACAAAACACTATCTAAAGCCCTCGTTAATCACACAGCCTAGTTGACCTGGCCCGTGCCTCTTCGGGTCCCCCTTGTAAAACACTATCTAAAGCCCTCGTTAATCACACAGCCTAGTTGACCTGGCCCGTGCCTCTCCCCTTGTCTCACAAAACACTGTTATATCTAAAGCCCTCATTAATCACACAGCCAAGTTGACCTGGCCCGTGCCTCTTCCCTTGTCTCACAAAACACTGTTATATCTAAAGCCCTCGTTAATCACACAGCCTAGTTGACCTGGCCCGTGCCTCTTCCCTTGTCTCACAAAACACTGTTATATCTAAAGCCCTCGTTAATCACACAGCCTAGTTGACCTGGCCCGTGCCTCTCCCCTTGTCTCACAAAACACTGTTATATCTAAAGCCCTCATTAATCACACAGCCTAGTTGACCTGGCCCGTGCCTCTCCCCTTGTCTCACAAAACACTATCTAAAGCCCTCGTTAATCACACAGCCTAGTTGACCTGGCCCGTGCCTCTTCCCTTGTCTCACAAAACACTATCTAAAGCCCTCGTTAATCACACAGCCTAGTTGACCTGGCCCGTGCCTCTCCCCTTGTCTCACAAAACACTATCTAAAGCCCTCGTTAATCACACAGCCTAGTTGACCTGGCCCGTGCCTCTTCCCTTGTCTCACAAAACACTGTTATATCTAAAGCCCTCATTAATCACACAGCCTAGTTGACCTGGACCGTGCCTCTCCCCTTGTCTCACAAAACACTATCTAAAGCCCTCGTTAATCACACAGCCTAGTTGACCTGGCCCGTGCCTCTCCCCTTGTCTCACAAAACACTATCTAAAGCCCTCGTTAATCACACAGCCTAGTTGACCTGGCCCGTGCCTCTCCCCTTGTCTCACAAAACACTGTTATATCTAAAGCCCTCGTTAATCACACAGCCTAGTTGACCTGGCCCGTGCCTCTCCCCTTGTCTCACAAAACACTGTTATATCTAAAGCCCTCGTTAATCACACAGCCTAGTTGACCTGGACCGTGCCTCTCCCCTTGTCTCACAAAACACTATCTAAAGCCCTCGTTAATCACACAGCCTAGTTGACCTGGCCCGTGCCTCTCCCCTTGTCTCACAAAACACTATCTAAAGCCCTCGTTAATCACACAGCCTAGTTGACCTGGCCCGTGCCTCTCCCCTTGTCTCACAAAACACTATCTAAAGCCCTCATTAATCACACAGCCTAGTTGACCTGGCCCGTGCCTCTCCCCTTGTCTCACAAAACACTGTTATATCTAAAGCCCTCGTTAATCACACAGCCTAGTTGACCTGGACCGTGCCTCTCCCCTTGTCTCACAAAACACTATCTAATGCCCTCGTTAATCACACAGCCTAGTTGACCTGGCCCGCGCCTCTCCCCTTGTCTCACAAAACACTGTTATATCTAAAGCCCTCGTTAATCACACAGCCTAGTTGACCTGGCCCGTGCCTCTCCCCTTGTCTCACAAAACACTATCTAAAGCCCTCATTAATCACACAGCCTAGTTGACCTGGCCCGTGCCTCTCCCCTTGTCTCACAAAACACTATCTAAAGCCCTCGTTAATCACACAGCCTAGTTGACCTGGCCCGTGCCTCTTCGGGTCCCCTTGTAAAACACTATCTAAAGCCCTCGTTAATCACACAGCCTAGTTGACCTGGCCCGTGCCTCTCCCCTTGTCTCACAAAACACTGTTATATCTAAAGCCCTCATTAATCACACAGCCAAGTTGACCTGGCCCGTGCCTCTTCCCTTGTCTCACAAAACACTGTTATATCTAAAGCCCTCGTTAATCACACAGCCTAGTTGACCTGGCCCGTGCCTCTTCCCTTGTCTCACAAAACACTGTTATATCTAAAGCCCTCGTTAATCACACAGCCTAGTTGACCTGGCCCGTGCCTCTCCCCTTGTCTCACAAAACACTGTTATATCTAAAGCCCTCATTAATCACACAGCCTAGTTGACCTGGCCCGTGCCTCTCCCCTTGTCTCACAAAACACTATCTAAAGCCCTCGTTAATCACACAGCCTAGTTGACCTGGCCCGTGCCTCTTCCCTTGTCTCACAAAACACTATCTAAAGCCCTCGTTAATCACACAGCCTAGTTGACCTGGCCCGTGCCTCTCCCCTTGTCTCACAAAACACTATCTAAAGCCCTCGTTAATCACACAGCCTAGTTGACCTGGCCCGTGCCTCTTCCCTTGTCTCACAAAACACTGTCTAAAGCCCTCGTTAATCACACAGCCTAGTTGACCTGGCCCGTGCCTCTTCCCTTGTCTCACAAAACACTGTCTAAAGCCCTCGTTAATCACACAGCCTAGTTGACCTGGCCCGTGCCTCTCCCCTTGTCTCACAAAACACTATCTAAAGCCCTCGTTAATCACACAGCCTAGTTGACCTGGCCCGTGCCTCTTCGGGTCCCCCTTGTCTCACAAAACACTGTCTAAAGCCCTCATTAATCACACAGCCTAGTTGACCTGGCCCGTGCCTCTCCCCTTGTCTCACAAAACACTATCTAAAGCCCTCGTTAATCACACAGCCTAGTTGACCTGGCCCGTGCCTCTTCGGGTCCCCCTTGTCTCACAAAACACGATCTAAAGCCCTCGTTAATCACACAGCCTAGTTGACCTGGCCCGTGCCTCTCCCCTTGTCTCACAAAACACTGTTATATCTAAAGCCCTCGTTAATCACACAGCCTAGTTGACCTGGCCCGTGCCTCTTCGGGTCCCCCTTGTCTCACAAAACACTATCTAAAGCCCTCGTTAATCACACAGCCTAGTTGACCTGGCCCGTGCCTCTTCGGGTCCCCCTTGTCTCACAAAACACTATCTAAAGCCCTCGTTAATCACACAGCCTAGTTGACCTGGCCCGTGCCTCTCCCCTTGTCTCACAAAACACTGTTATATCTAAAGCCCTCATTAATCACACAGCCTAGTTACTGTTATAACTGTTATATATATATATACCTAGTTGGCATCAATGGATGCAGAAGAAATCAACTAATCCAATGGTGCAAACCCAGAAGTCTGAAGTTCAAACGCACAACTCTTAATATGAACATTGGTAATTGTAGTCTTATAACTAAAATATGAACTCTGTAGTCCACAACACTTCCATTAATATGAACATTGGTAATTGTAGTCCTATAACTAAAATATGAACTCTGTAGTCCAAAACACTTCCATTAATATGAACATTGGTAATTGTAGTCCTATAACTAAAATATGAACTCTGTAGTCCACAACACTTCCATTAATATGAACATTGGTAATTGTAGTCCTATAACTAAAATATGAACTCTGTAGTCCACAACACTTCCATTAATATGAACATTGGTAATTGTAGTCCTATAACTAAAATATGAACTCTGTAGTCCACAACACTTCCATTAATATGAACATTGGTAATTGTAGTCCTATAACTAAAATATGAACTCTGTAGTCCACAACACTTCCATTAATATGAACATTGGTAATTGTAGTCCTATAACTAAAATATGAACTCTGTAGTCCACAACACTTCCATTAATATGAACATTGGTAATTGTAGTCCTATAACTAAAATATGAACTCTGTAGTCCACAACACTTCCATTAATATGAACATTGGTAATTGTAGTCCTATAACTAAAATATGAACTCTGTAGTCCACAACACTTCCATTAATATGAACATTGGTAATTGTAGTCCTATAACTAAAATATGAACTCTGTAGTCCACAACACTTCCATTAATATGAACATTGGTAATTGTAGTCCTATAACTAAAATATGAACTCTGTAGTCCACAACACTTCCATTAATATGAACATTGGTAATTGTAGTCCTATAACTAAAATATGAACTCTGTAGTCCACAACACTTCCATTAATATGAACATTGGTAATTGTAGTCCTATAACTAAAATATGAACTCTGTAGTCCACAACACTTCCATTAATATGAACATTGGTAATTGTAGTCCTATAACTAAAATATGAACTCTGTAGTCCACAACACTTACATTAATATGAACATTGGTAATTGTAGTCCTATAACTAAAATATGAACTCTGTAGTCCACAACACTTCCATTAATATGAACATTGGTAATTGTAGTCCTATAACTAAAATATGAACTCTGTAGTCCACAACACTTCCATTAATATGAACATTGGTAATTGTAGTCCTATAACTAAAATATGAACTCTGTAGTCCACAACACTTCCATTAATATGAACATTGGTAATTGTAGTCCTATAACTAAAATATGAACTCTGTAGTCCACAACACTTCCATTAATATGAACATTGGTAATTGTAGTCTTATAACTAAAATATGAACTCTGTAGTCCACAACACTTCCATTAATATGAACATTGGTAATTGTAGTCCTATAACTAAAATATGAACTCTGTAGTCCACAACACTTCCATTAATATGAACATTGGTAATTGTAGTCCTATAACTAAAATATGAACTCTGTAGTCCACAACACTTCCATTAATATGAACATTGGTAATTGTAGTCCTATAACTAAAATATGAACTCTGTAGTCCACAACACTTCCATTAATATGAACATTGGTAATTGTAGTCCTATAACTAAAATATGAACTCTGTAGTCCACAACACTTCCATTAATATGAACATTGGTAATTGTAGTCCTATAACTAAAATATGAACTCTGTAGTCCACAACACTTCCATTAATATGAACATTGGTAATTGTAGTCCTATAACTAAAATATGTAGTCAGTCAGGTCCTTTCTCATCCAATGGGTAGTGAGACGGAGACGAGGAAAGATAGGATGCAAGAAGTATGCAAATGAGATATTCCAAATGAGAAGGCAACACGCCTCCCAGGGGTGAGTCCCGAATGTGCATGGAGCTGGGAGGGCTACCACGGGCCAATGGCAACGCAGCTGTGGGAGGAGCACTTGATCATATCAACAGAGGGGCTCACCTGTGGGAGGAGCACTTGTTCATATCAACAGAGGGGCTCACCTGTGGGAGGAGCACTTGTTCATATCAACAGAGGGGCTCACCTGTGGGAGGAGCACTTGATCATGTCAACAGAGGGGCTCACCTGTGGGAGGAGCACTTGATCATATCAACGGAGCGGCTCAAGTTCCTGGTCATGTTGGGGATGCAGCTGGTCACCACAATAACCAGGGCGGTGGAGATGAGGATCTTCCTGCCCTGTTTGTAGGGTTGCAGTGATGACACCAGGAAGTATCGCCGTACCAGGAAGTATCGCCGTACCAGGAAGTACCATGGCAAGGAAACAAAACATGAAGCTGGATTCAATATCGTGAGGAATTATGTGAATAGCCTTGTTCGAGCCACAACCAACAACGGCTCATAGGAGCCGGAACCACCGGTTCATAGGAGCAGGAACCACCGGTTCATAGGAGCAGGAACCACCGGCTCATAGGAGCAGGAACCACCGACTCATTGGAGCAGGAACCACCGGCTCATAGGAGCAGGAACCACCGGCTCATAGGAGCAGGAACCACCGGCTCATTGGAGCAGGAACCACCGGCTCATAGGAGCAGGAACCACCGGCTCATTGGAGCAGGAACCACCGGCTCATAGGAGCAGGAACCACCGGCTCATTGGAGCAGGAACCAACTGCTCATAGGAGCAGGAACCAACTGCTCATTGGAGCAGGAACCAACTGCTCATAGGAGCAGGAACCAACTGCTCATAGGAGCAGGAACCACCGGCTCATTGGAGCAGGAACCACCGGCTCATTGGAGCAGGAACCACCGGCTCATTGGAGCAGGAACCACCGGCTCATTGGAGCAGGAACCAACGGCTCATAGGAGCAGGAACCACCAGCTCATAGGAGCAGGAACCACCGACTCATTGGAGCAGGAACCACCGACTCATTGGAGCAGGAACCACCGGCTCATTGGAGCAGGAACCACCAGCTCATAGGAGCAGGAACCACCAGCTCATAGGAGCAGGAACCACCGGCTCATAGGAGCAGGAACCAACTGCTCATAGGAGCAGGAACCACCGGCTCATAGGAGGAGGAACCACCGGCTCATAGGAGCAGGAACCAACTGCTCATAGGAGCAGGAACCAACTGCTCATAGGAGGAGGAACCACCGGCTCATAGGAGCAGGAACCAACTGCTCATTGGAGCAGGAACCAACTGCTCATAGGAGCAGGAACCAACTGCTCATAGGAGCAGGAACCAACTGCTCATTGGAGCAGGAACCAACTGCTCATAGGAGCAGGAACCACCGGCTCATTGGAGCAGGAACCACCGGCTCATTGGAGCAGGAACCACCGGCTCATAGGAGCAGGAACCAACTGCTCATAGGAGCAGGAACCAACTGCTCATAGGAGGAGGAACCACCGGCTCATAGGAGCAGGAACCAACTGCTCATTGGAGCAGGAACCAACTGCTCATAGGAGCAGGAACCAACTGCTCATAGGAGCAGGAACCAACTGCTCATTGGAGCAGGAACCAACTGCTCATAGGAGCAGGAACCACCGGCTCATTGGAGCAGGAACCACCGGCTCATTGGAGCAGGAACCACCGGCTCATTGGAGCAGGAACCACCGGCTCATTGGAGGAGGAACCTAGACAGCTTGATGTTCCAGTACACCCCCTGGACATGACGCTAGACTATCACAGGCTCCTGATAAAGACAGTACTGCTATCAGAAACAATACTAGTCTATCACAGAGTCCTGATGAAGACAGTCCTACCATTAGAAACACTACTAGTCTATCACAGAGTCCTGATGAAGACAGTCCTACCATTAGAAACACTACTAGTCTATCACAGAGTCCTGATGAAGACAGTCCTACCATTAGAAACACTACTAGTCTATCACAGAGTCCTGATGAAGACAGTCCTACCATTAGAAACACTACTAGTCTATCACAGAGTCCTGATGAAGACAGTCCTACCATTAGAAACACTACTAGTCTATCACAGAGTCCTGATGAAGACAGTCCTACCATTAGAAACACTACTAGTCTATCACAGAGTCCTGATGAAGACAGTCCTACCATTAGAAACACTACTAGTCTATCACAGAGTCCTGATGAAGACAGTCCTACCATTAGAAACACTACTAGTCTATCACAGAGTCCTGATGAAGACAGTCCTACCATTAGAAACACTACTAGTCTATCACAGAGTCCTGATGAAGACAGTCCTACCATTAGAAACACTACTAGTCTATCACAGAGTCCTAATGAAGACAGTCCTACCATTAGAAACACTACTAGTCTATCACAGAGTCCTGATGAAGACAGTCCTACCATTAGAAACACTACTAGTCTATCACAGAGTCCTGATGAAGACAGTCCTACCATTAGAAACACTACTAGTCTATCACAGAATCCTGATGAAGACAGTCTTACCATTAAAAACACTACTAGTCTATCAGAGAGTCCTGATGAAGACAGTCCTACCATTAGAAACACTACTAGTCTATCAAAGAGTCCTGATGAAGACAGTCCTACCATTAGAAACTGTTGGATTCTAGCTTGAAATGTACTTATTCATGTTACCATACTAGAATGTATTGATTACTTCGCGTGTATAAGGAATGTATATGTTAGGGGTAAAGAGGAACTTTGGTGTGTGTAAAGTTACTGACCTCAAGTTACTGTGAGAGAAAAGGGGAACAGAGTACATGACCGCGAAGACAACACCGCAAAATTTAGGCAGTATATCGGGCAACAGATAACAGTTCTGAGAAATTACACCCCTAATCTCATCTTGACATATAAATAAATGCCTGTTCGATCATGTGCAAAAACAATCTTTGAGGCTGTATGACCCAGTGGGTTGAAAACGTTTCGTTTGAGCTTTTCCTTGTCGTCCTTAGCTTATGTTGTTCTGTTATGAGCCACATGTTTTATTTTCCAAGTGTTTGACATAAAGCAGGTTCTTAAAGGACTAAAGAGTTTAGTCTGCTTCGTACTTTCTTTCTTTTTTGCCATGAAATGTGAAACCCTAATTAAACCCTAATGTGAAACCCTAATGAAACCCTAATGTGAAACCCTAATATGAAACCCTAATATGAAACCCTAATGTGAAACCCTAATGTGAAACCCTAATGTGAAACCCTAATATGAAACCCTAATGTGAAACCCTAATGAAACCCTAATATGAAACCCTAATGAAACCCTAATGAAACCCTAATGTGAAACCCTAATGTGAAACCCTAATATGAAACCCTAATGTGAAACCCTAATGTGAAACCCTAATGAAACCCTAATATGAAACCCTAATGTGAAACCCCAATGAAACCCTAATGAAACCCTAATGTGAAACCCCAATGAAACCCGAATGAAACCCTAATGTGAAACCCTAATGTGAAACCCTAATATGAAACCCCAATGAAACCCTAATGAAACCCTAATGTGAAACCCTAATATGAAACCCTAATGTGAAACCCTAATGAAACCCTAATGTGAAACCCTAATGTGAAACCCTAATGTGAAACCCTAATGAAACCCTAATGTGAAACCCTAATGTGAAACCCTAATGAAACCCTAATGTGAAACCCTAATGTGAAACCCAATGAAACCCTAATGAAACCCTAATGTGAAACCCTAATGAAACCCTAATGTGAAACCCTAATGTGAAACCCTAATGAAACCCTAATGTGAAACCCTAATGAAACCCTAATGAAACCCTAATGAAACCCTAATGTGAAACCCCAATGAAACCCTAATATGAAACCCTAATGTGAAACCCTAATGTGAAACCCTAATATGAAACCCTAATGTGAAACCCTAATGTGAAACCCTAATATGAAACCCTAATGTGAAACCCCAATGAAACCCTAATGTGAAACCCTAATGAAACCCTAATGTGAAACCCTAATATGAAACCCTAATGTGAAACCCCAATGAAACCCTAATGAAACCCTAATATGAAACCCTAATGTGAAACCCCAATGAAACCCTAATGAAACCCTAATATGAAACCCTAATGTGAAACCCCAATGAAACCCTAATGAAACCCTAATATGAAACCCTAATGTGAAACCCTAATGTGAAACCCTAATATGAAACCCTAATGTGAAACCCCAATGAAACCCTAATATGAAACCCTAATGAAACCCTAATGTGAAACCCTAATGTGAAACCCTAATGTGAAACCCTAATGTGAAACCCTAATGAAACCCTAATGAAACCCTAATGAAAGCCTATTGAAACCTAATGTGAAACCCTAATGAAACCCGAATGAAACCCTAATGAAACCCTAATGTGAAACCCTAATTAAACCATATTTAAACCCTAATGTGAAACCCTAATGTGAAACCATAATGAAAGCCTAATGTGAAACCCTAATATGAAACCCTAATGAAACCCTAATATGAAACCCCAATGAAACCCTAATATGAAACCCTAATGTGAAACCCTAATGTGAAACCCTAATGTGAAACCATAATTAAAACCTAATGTGAAACCCCAATGAAACCTAATGAAACCCTAATGTGAAACCCTAATATAAAACCCTAATGTGAAACCCTAATGTGAAACCCTAATGTGAAACCCCAATGAAACCCTAATGAAACCCTAATGTGAAACCCTAATGAAACCCCAATGAAACCCTAATGAAACCCTAATGTGAAACCCTAATGTGAAACCCTAATGAAACCCTAATGTGAAACCCTAATGAAACCCTAATGTGAAACCCTAATGAAACCCTAATGTGAAACCCTAATGTGAAACCCTAATGAAACCCTAATGAAACCCTAATGTGAAACCCTAATGAAACCCTAATGTGAAACCCTAATGTGAAACCCTAATGAAACCCTAATGTGAAACCCTAATGTGAAACCCTAATGAAACCCTAATGAAACCCTAATGTGAAACCCCAATGAAACCCTAATATGAAACCCTAATGTGAAACCCCAATGAAACCCTAATGAAACCCTAATATGAAACCCTAATGTGAAACCCTAATGTGAAACCCTAATATGAAACCCTAATGTGAAACCCTAATGTGAAACCCTAATGAAACCCTAATGTGAAACCCTAATATGAAACCCTAATGTGAAACCCCAATGAAACCCTAATGAAACCCTAATATGAAACCCTAATGTGAAACCCCAATTAAACCCTAATTAAACCCTAATGTGAAACCCCAATGAAACCCTAATGAAACCCTAATATGAAACCCTAATGTGAAACCCTAATGTGAAACCCTAATATGAAACCCTAATGTGAAACCCCAATGAAACCCTAATATGAAACCCTAATGAAACCCTAATGTGAAACCCTAATGTGAAACCCTAATGTGAAACCCTAATGTGAAACCCTAATGTGAAACCCTAATGAAACCCTAATGAAACCCTAATGAAAGCCTATTGAAACCCTAATGTGAAACCCTAATGTGAAACCCTAATGAAACCCGAATGAAACCTAATGAAACCTAATGTGAAACCCTAATTAAACCATATTTAAACCCTAATGTGAAACCCTAATGTGAAACCATAATGAAAGCCTAATGTGAAACCCTAATATGAAACCCTAATGAAACCCTAATGTGAAACCCTAATGTGAAACCCTAATTAAACCATATTTAAACCCTAATGTGAAACCCTAATGTGAAACCATAATGAAACCCTAATGTGAAACCTAATATAAAACCTAATGTGAAACCCTAATGTGAAACCCCAATGAAACCCTAATGAAACCCTAATGTGAAACCCTAATGTGAAACCCTAATGAAACCCTAATGTGAAACCCTAATGTGAAACCCTAATGTGAAACCCTAATGAAACCCTAATGTGAAACCCTAATGTGAAACCCTAATGAAACCCTAATGAAACCCTAATGTGAAACCCTAATGAAACCCTAATGTGAAACCCTAATGTGAAACCCTAATGAAACCCTAATGTGAAACCCTAATGTGAAACCCTAATGAAACCCTAATGAAACCCTAATGTGAAACCCCAATGAAACCCTAATATGAAACCCTAATGTGAAACCCTAATGTGAAACCCTAATATGAAACCCTAATGTGAAACCCTAATGTGAAACCCTAATATGAAACCCTAATGTGAAACCCCAATGAAACCCTAATGTGAAACCCTAATGTGAAACCCTAATGAAACCCTAATATGAAACCCTAATATGAAACCCTAATGTGAAACCCCAATGAAACCCTAATGAAACCCTAATATGAAACCCTAATGTGAAACCCCAATGAAACCCTAATGAAACCCTAATATGAAACCCTAATGTGAAACCCTAATGTGAAACCCTAATGTGAAACCCTAATGTGAAACCCTAATGTGAAACCCTAATATGAAACCCTAATGTGAAACCCCAATGAAACCCTAATATGAAACCCTAATGAAACCCTAATGTGAAACCCTAATGTGAAACCCTAATGTGAAACCCTAATGTGAAACCCTAATGAAACCCTAATGAAACCCTAATGAAAGCCTATTGAAACCCTAATGTGAAACCCTAATGTGAAACCCTAATGAAACCCGAATGAAACCCTAATGAAACCCTAATGTGAAACCCTAATTAAACCATATTTAAACCCTAATGTGAAACCCTAATGTGAAACCATAATGAAAGCCTAATGTGAAACCCTAATATGAAACCCTAATGAAACCCTAATATGAAACCCCAATGAAACCCTAATATGAAACCCTAATGTGAAACCCTAATGTGAAACCCTAATGTGAAACCATAATTAAACCCTAATGTGAAACCCAATGAAACCCTAATGAAACCCTAATGTGAAACCCCCTAATGTGAAACCCTAATGTGAAACCCTAATGAAACCCTAATGTGAAACCCTAATGTGAAACCCTAATGAAACCCTAATGTGAAACCCTAATGTGAAACCCTAATGTGAAACCCTAATGAAACCCTAATGTGAAACCCTAATGTGAAACCCTAATGAAACCCTAATGAAACCCTAATGTGAAACCCTAATGAAACCCTAATGTGAAACCCTAATGTGAAACCCTAATGAAACCCTAATGAAACCCTAATGTGAAACCCCAATGAAACCCTAATATGAAACCCTAATGTGAAACCCCAATGAAACCCTAATGAAACCCTAATATGAAACCCTAATGTGAAACCCTAATGTGAAACCCTAATATGAAACCCTAATGTGAAACCCTAATATGAAACCCTAATGTGAAACCCTAATGTGAAACCCTAATATGAAACCCTAATGTGAAACCCCAATGAAACCCTAATGTGAAACCCTAATGTGAAACCCTAATGAAACCCTAATGTGAAACCCTAATATGAAACCCTAATGTGAAACCCCAATGAAACCCTAATGAAACCCTAATATGAAACCCTAATGTGAAACCCCAATTAAACCCTAATTAAACCCTAATGTGAAACCCCAATGAAACCCTAATGAAACCCTAATATGAAACCCTAATGTGAAACCCTAATGTGAAACCCTAATATGAAACCCTAATGTGAAACCCCAATGAAACCCTAATATGAAACCCTAATGAAACCCTAATGTGAAACCCTAATGAAACCCTAATATGAAACCCTAATGTGAAACCCCAATGAAACCCTAATATGAAACCCCAATGAAACCCTAATGTGAAACCCCAATGAAACCCTAATGTGAAACCCTAATGAAACCCTAATGTGAAACCCTAATGTGAAACCCTAATGAAACCCTAATGAAACCCTAATGAAAGCCTATTGAAACCCTAATGTGAAACCCTAATGTGAAACCCTAATGAAACCCGAATGAAACCCTAATGAAACCCTAATGTGAAACCCTAATTAAACCATATTTAAACCCTAATGTGAAACCCTAATGTGAAACCATAATGAAAGCCTAATGTGAAACCCTAATATGAAACCCTAATGAAACCCTAATATGAAACCCCAATGAAACCCTAATATGAAACCCTAATGTGAAACCCTAATGTGAAACCCTAATGTGAAACCATAATTAAACCCTAATGTGAAACCCCAATGAAACCCTAATGAAACCCTAATGTGAAACCCTAATATAAAACCCTAATGTGAAACCCTAATGTGAAACCCCAATGAAACCCTAATGAAACCCTAATGTGAAACCCTAATGTGAAACCCTAATGTGAAACCCTAATGAAACCCTAATGTGAAACCCTAATGTGAAACCCTAATGAAACCCTAATGTGAAACCCTAATGTGAAACCCTAATGAAACCCTAATGAAACCCTAATGTGAAACCCCAATGAAACCCTAATATGAAACCCTAATGTGAAACCCTAATGTGAAACCCTAATATGAAACCCTAATGTGAAACCCTAATGTGAAACCCTAATATGAAACCCTAATGTGAAACCCCAATGAAACCCTAATGTGAAACCCTAATGTGAAACCCTAATGAAACCCTAATGTGAAACCCTAATGTGAAACCCCAATGAAACCCTAATGAAACCCTAATATGAAACCCTAATGTGAAACCCCAATGAAACCCTAATGAAACCCTAATATGAAACCCTAATGTGAAACCCTAATGTGAAACCCTAATGTGAAACCCCAATGAAACCCTAATATGAAACCCTAATGAAACCCTAATGTGAAACCCTAATGTGAAACCCTAATGTGAAACCCTAATGTGAAACCCTAATGTGAAACCCTAATGAAACCCTAATGAAACCCTAATGAAAGCCTATTGAAACCCTAATGTGAAACCCTAATGTGAAACCCTAATGAAACCCGAATGAAACCCTAATGAAACCCTAATGTGAAACCCTAATTAAACCATATTTAAACCCTAATGTGAAACCCTAATGTGAAACCATAATGAAAGCCTAATGTGAAACCCTAATATGAAACCCTAATGAAACCCTAATATGAAACCCCAATGAAACCCTAATATGAAACCCTAATGAAACCCTAATGTGAAACCCTAATATGAAACCCTAATGTGAAACCCTAATGTGAAACCCTAATGTGAAACCATAATTAAACCCTAATGTGAAACCCCAATGAAACCCTAATGACAACTCTACCTGTTTGGTTCCCAGGGAGGGCACTGACATAGAGAGGACACAGCGGACGGGGTGGAGGAGGAGCAACAGCAGGACTACTATACAGCCCCAGGTACTGGACACCACCATTGAGGTAAAGGGCTGGTAGTTCAGACTGTAGACCATCCAGACGTGTAGAAGACCTCCTATCGCTGCACCGATGACGAGACAGAAACAGAAGAGGATGAAGACCTCTAACGTGTTCTAGTTTGGGAAGGTTTGGAATATACACCCCATTGGAAAGTCAACAGGGAAGATAGTCTTCTTTTTTAAAGAGGATCTATAGATTCAAAACAGAAACAAACAAAAAAATAATTTTTTGGTCAGTTAGGATCACCGGTTTATTTTAAGAATGTGAAATGTCAGAATAATAGTAGAGAGAATGATTTATTTCAGCTTTTATTTCTTTCATCACATTCCCAGTGGGTCAGAAGTTTACACTCAATTATTATTTGGTAGCATTGCCTTTAAATTGTTTAACTTGGGTCAAACGTTTCGGGTAGCGTTCCACGAGCTTCCCACAATAAGTTGGGTGAATTTTGGCCCATGGTGTAACTGCGTCAGGTTTGTAGGCCTCCTTGCTCGCACACACTTTTTCAGTTCTGCCCACAAATCTTCCATAGGATTAAGGTCAGGGCTTTGTGATGGCCACTCCAATACCTTGACTTCGTTGTCCTTCAGCCATTTTGTTACAACTTTGGAAGTATGCTTGGGGTCATTGTCCATCTGGAAGACCCTTTTGTGACCAAGCTTTAACTTCCTGACTGATGTCTTGAGATGTTGCTTCAATATATCCCATAATTTTCCTACCCGTGATGCCCATCTATTTTGTGAAGTGCACCAGTCCTCCTGCAACAAAGCACCCCACAACATGATGCTGCCACCCCGTGCTTCATAGTTCGGATGGTGTTCTTCGGCTTGCAAGCCTCCCTTTTCCTCCAAACATAATGATGGTCATGATGGCCAAACAGTTATATTTTTCAGACCAGAGGACATTTCTCCAAAAGTATGATCTTTGTCCCCATGTGCAGTTGCAAGCTGTAGTCTGGCGTCTTTATGGAGGTTTTGGAGCAGTGGCTTCTTCCTTGTTGAGCGGCCTTTCAGGTTATGTCGATATAGGACTTGTTTTTGTGTGGATATAGATACTTTTGTACCTGTTTCCTCCAGAATCTTCACAAGGCCCTTTGCTGTTGTTCTGGGATTGATTTGCACTTTTCGCACGAAAGTACTTTCATCTTTAGGAGACAGAACGCATCTCCTTCCTGAGCAGTATGATGGCTGCATGGTCCCATGGTGTTTATACTTGCGTACTATTGTTTGTACAGATGAACGTGGTCCCTTCAGGCGTTTGGACATTGCTCCCAAAGATGAACAGACCTGTGGAAATCTACCACTAAACATTCTGAGGTCTTGGCTGATTTCTTTTGATTTTCCAATGATGTCAAGCAAAGAGGCACTGAGTTTGAAGGTAGACCTTGAAATACATCCACAGGTACTCCTCCAACTGACTCAAATTATTGAAATTATCCCATCTGAAACTTCTAAAGCCATGACATCATTTTCTGGAAATTTCCAAGCTGTTTAAAGGCACAGACAACTTAGTGTATGTAAACTTCTGACCCACTGGAATTGTGATACAGTGAATTATAAGTTGAAATAATCTGTCTGTAAACAACTATTGGGAAAATAACTTGTGTCCTGCAGAAAGTAGATGTCCTAAGACACTTGCCAAAACTATAGTTTGTTAACAAGATCATTTGTGGAGTGGTTGAAAAACGAGTTTTTAATAACTCAAACCTAAGTGTATGTAAACTTCAACTTCAACTGTATTTAAGTCCTTTTTTTTGTTGGCACAAAACCTCCCCTTCATTTGTATTGGTTACCTTCAGACGAGTTCTGTGACACTTGTTTTTTCTGTTTCGTCACTATCTGAACAAATAATAATTCACTTTGACTGGCCGACCCAGTGGTCAAGAAGGAGCTGGCCCTGGAAGGTAAGGTGGCCCTGGAAGGTAAGGTGGCCCTGGATGGTAAGGTGGCCCTGGAAGGTAAGGTGGCCCTGGATGGTAAGGTGGCCCTGGAAGGTAAGGTGGCCCTGGATGGTAAGGTGGCCCTGGAAGGTAAGCTGGCCCTGGAAGGTAAGCTGGCCCTGGAAGGTAAGCTGGCCCTGGAAGGTAAGGTGGCCCTGGAAGGTAAGGTGGCCCTGGAAGGTAAGGTGGCCTGGAAGGTAAGGTGGCCCTGGAAGGTAAGGTGGCCCTGGATGGTAGGTGGCCCTGGAAGGTAAGGTGGCCCTGGAAGGTAAGGTGGCCCTGGAAGGTAAGGTGGCCCTGGAAGGTAAGGTGGCCCTGGATGGTAAGGTGGCCCTGGAAGGTAAGGTGGCCCTGGAAGGTAAGGTGGCCCTGGAAGGTAAGGTGGCCCTGGAAGGTAAGGTGGCCCTGGAAGGTAAGGTGGCACTGGAAGGTAAGGTGGCCCTGGAAGGTAAGGTGGCCCTGGAAGGTAAGGTGGCACTGGAAGGTAAGGTGGCCCTGGAAGGTAAGTTGGCCCTGGAAGGTAAGGTGGCCCTGGAAGGTAAGGTGGCCCTGGAAGGTAAGGTGGCCCCTGGAAGGTAAGGTGGCCCTGGAAGGTAAGGTGGCACTGGAGGTAAGGTGGCCCTGGAAGGTAAGTTGGCCCTGGAAGGTAAGGTGGCCCTGGAAGGTAAGGTGGCCCTGGAAGGTAAGGTGGCCCTGGAAGGTAAGGTGGCCCTGGAAGGTAAGGTGGCCCTGGAAGGTAAGGTGGCACTGGAAGGTAAGGTGGCCCTGGAAGGTAAAGGTGGCCCTGGAAGGTAAGGTGGCCCTGGAAGGTAAGGTGGCCCTGGAAGGTAAGGTGGCCCTGGATGGTAAGGTGGCACTGGAAGGTCAAGGTGGCCCTGGAAGGTAAGGTGGCCCTGGAAGGTAAGGTGGCCCTGGATGGTAAGGTGGCCCTGGAAGGTCAGGTGGCCCTGGAAGGTAAGGTGGCCCTGGAAGGTAAGGTGGCCCTGGAAGGTAAGGTGGCCCTGGATGGTAAGGTGGCCCTGGGGTAAGGTGGCCCTGGAAGGTAAGGTGGCCCTGGAAGGTAAGGTGGCCCTGGAAGGTAAGGTGGCCCTGGAAGGTAAGTTGGCCCTGGAAGGTAAGGTGGCCCTGGATGGTAAAGGTGGCCCTGGAAGGTAAGGTGGCCCTGGAAGGTAAGTTGGCCCTGGAAGGTAAGGTGGCCCTGGAAGGTAAGTTGGCCCTGGAAGGTAAGGTGGCCCTGGAAGGTAAGGTGGCCCTGGAAGGTAAGTTGGCCCTGGAAGGTAAGGTGGCCCTGGAAGGTAAAGGTGGCCCTGGAAGGTAAGGTGGCCCTGGAAGGTAAGTTGGCCCTGGAAGGTAGGTGGCCCTGGATGGTAAGGTGGCCCTGGAAGGTAAGGTGGCCCTGGAAGGTAAGGTGGCCCTGGAAGGTAAGGTGGCCCTGGGTAAGTTGGCCCTGGAAGGTAAGGTGGCCCTGGAAGGTAAGGTGGCCCTGGAAGGTAAGTTGGCCCTGGAAGGTAAGGTGGCCCTGGAAGGTAAGGTGGCCCTGGAAGGTAAGGTGGCCCTGGAAGGTAAGGTGGCACTGGAAGGTAAGGTGGCCCTGGAAGGTAAGGTGGCCCTGGAAGGAAAGGTGGCCCTGGAAGGTAAGGTGGCCCTGGAAGGTAAGGTGGCCCTGGATGGTAAGGTGGCGCTGGAAGGTAAGGTGGCCCTGGAAGGTAAGGTGGCCCTGGTAAGGTGGCCCTGGATGGTAAGGTGGCCCTGGAAGGTAAGGTGGCCCTGGAAGGTAAGGTGGCCCTGGAAGGTAAGGTGGCCCTGGATGGTAAGGTGGCCCTGGAAGGTAAGGTGGCCCTGGAAGGTAAGGTGGCCCTGGAAGGTAAGGTGGCCCTGGAAGGTAAGGTGGCCCTGGATGGTAAGGTGGCCCTGGATGGTAAGGTGGCCCTGGAAGGTAGGTGGCCCCTGGAAGGTAAGGTGGCCTGGAAGGTAAGGTGGCCCTGGAAGGTAAGGTGGCCCTGGAAGGTAAGGTGGCCCTGGAAGGTAAGGTGGCCCTGGAAGGTAAGGTGGCCCTGGAAGGTAAGTTGGCCCTGGAAGGTAAGGTGGCCCTGGAAGGTAAGGTGGCCCTGGAAGGTAAGGTGGCCCTGGAAGGTAAGGTGGCCCTGGATGGTAGGTGGCCCTGGAAGGTAAGGTGGCCCTGGAAGGTAAGGTGGCCCTGGAAGGTAAGGTGGCCCTGGAAGGTAAGGTGGCCCTGGAAGGTAAGGTGGCCCTGGAAGGTAAGGTGGCACTGGAAGGTAAGGTGGCCCTGGAAGGTAAGGTGGCCCTGGAAGGTAAGGTGGCACTGGAAGGTAAGGTGGCCCTGGAAGGTAAGTTGGCCCTGGAAGGTAAGGTGGCCCTGGAAGGTAAGGTGGCCCTGGAAGGTAAGGTGGCCCTGGAAGGTAGGTGGCCCTGGAAAGGTGGCACTGGAAAGGTGGCCCTGGAAGGTAAGTTGGCCCTGGAAGGTAAGGTGGCCCTGGAAGGTAGGTGGCCCTGGAAGGTAAGGTGGCCCTGGAAGGTAAGGTGGCCCTGAAGGTAAGGTGGCCCTGGAAGGTAAGGTGGCACTGGAAGGTAAGGTGGCCCTGGAAGGTAAGGTGGCCCTGGAAGGTAAGGTGGCCCTGGAAGGTAAGGTGGCCCTGGAAGGTAAGGTGGCCCTGGATGGTAAGGTGGCACTGGAAGGTAAGGTGGCCCTGGAAGGTAAGGTGGCCCTGGAAGGTAAGGTGGCCCTGGATGGTAAGGTGGCCCTGGAAGGTAAGGTGGCCCTGGAAGGTAAGGTGGCCCTGGAAGGTAAGGTGGCCCTGGAAGGTAAGGTGGCCCTGGATGGTAAGGTGGCCTGGAAGGTAAGGTGGCCCTGGAAGGTAAGGTGGCCCTGGAAGGTAAGGTGGCCCTGGAAGGTAAGGTGGCCCTGGAAGGTAAGTTGGCCCTGGAAGGTAAGGTGGCCCTGGATGGTAAGGTGGCCCTGGAAGGTAAGGTGGCCCTGGAAGGTAAGTTGGCCCTGGAAGGTAGGTGGCCCTGGAAGGTAAGTTGGCCCTGGAAGGTAAGGTGGCCCTGGAAGGTAGGTGGCCCTGGAAGGTAAGTTGGCCCTGGAAGGTAAGGTGGCCCTGGAAGGTAAGGTGGCCCTGGAAGGTAAGGTGGCCCTGGAAGGTAAGTTGGCCCTGGAAGGTAAGGTGGCCCTGGATGGTAAGGTGGCCCTGGAAGGTAAGGTGGCCCTGAAGGTAAGGTGGCCCTGGAAGGTAAGGTGGCCCTGGAAGGTAAGTTGGCCCTGGAAGGTAGGTGGCCCTGGAAGGTAAGGTGGCCCTGGAAGGTAAGTTGGCCCTGGAAGGTAAGGTGGCCCTGGAAGGTAAGGTGGCCCTGGAAGGTAAGGTGGCCCTGGAAGGTAGGTGGCACTGGAAGGTAAGGTGGCCCTGGAAGGTAGGTGGCCCTGGAAGGTAAGGTGGCCCTGGAAGGTAAGGTGGCCCTGGAAGGTAAGGTGGCCCTGGATGGTAAGGTGGCGCTGGAAGGTAAGGTGGCCCTGGAAGGTAAGGTGGCCCTGGAAGGTAAGGTGGCCCTGGATGGTAAGGTGGCCCTGGAAGGTAAGGTGGCCCTGGAAGGTAAGGTGGCCCTGGAAGGTAAGGTGGCCCTGGAAGGTAAGGTGGCCCTGGATGGTAAGGTGGCCCTGGAAGGTAAGGTGGCCCTGGAAGGTAAGGTGGCCCTGGAAGGTAAGGTGGCCCTGGAAGGTAGGTGGCCCTGGATGGTAAGGTGGCCCTGGATGGTAAGGTGGCCCTGGAAGGTAAGGTGGCCCTGGAAGGTAAGGTGGCCCTGGAAGGTAAGGTGGCCCTGGAAGGTAAGGTGGCCCTGGAAGGTAAGGTGGCCCTGGAAGGTAAGGTGGCCCTGGAAGGTAAGGTGGCCCTGGAAGGTCCATCCATGTACATTCAACACCTGGTTGCATCTTACTTCTCATTTTAATGTGTCAAATCAGGTTACACACAGTGAACTGGGCCCTCGACCCCTCGACCCCTCGAGGCCCTCGGCCCTGACCACTCGAGAGCAATAATATTAGCAGTCTGGTTAATCGGTTTTGAAAACAATTACATGAAACATATTATATAATGCTAAATAATTAATACACTGTATAACAGACCTGGTTCAAATACTATTTAAATTATTTCCATTTCTTTCACATACATTTTAAATTCAGTAATCAGATATTTTCTAGTTGAAAATAAAAGCAGTTGAATATTGGAATGTATTTGGGAAAGTATTGGGATGTATTTGATAATACTCAAATACTCAGATTATTTTCAAATACAAATAAATAGCCCCATGCATTTGAACCCAGGTCCTAGGAGTATTTAAAATAATGTATTTGCAAATAAGCACTTGAAAACATTTTCAAATTGTAGACGACTTTGAGGAAATAATTTTCAAATCATTTCAAGTATTTCCAATAAAAGTAGTTCATTTTGGCCACATTTATTTGATAATAATCAAATAAACAGAAAGTATTTATTTCCATAACAAATAATCACATCCACGTTGAACTCCGGTTCAGATGATTAACTCTGGACTCACAGGAATCCTGAGGCTCGGTGTGGACCGCTGGAGACAGACTCCATGAGGACTTCAATGACTGGGCTTAAATCAACAACAACATAATGGGTGAAATATTCACAAATTGGTAAAAAAAAAAAAAATTTTATTAAAAAAGAAAAATAAACAAGTAAATATTGAACGATGGTGTTTTCTGTGTTTTATATAAAACAGAATTGGTTCAGACAATATAACATTTTAACAATTAGTTCTGCTATTATGTCTACAGATATTCATATAAATTGTAGTTTATAACCTATATTCAGTTCTCTGGCACAGTGCTGCGTTACGTGTAGAATCTATGAATCTTAGTTTATAACATACGTTCAGTTCTCTGGCACAGTGCTGTGTTACGTGTAGAATCTATGAATCTTAGTTTATAACATACGTTCAGTTCTCTGGCACAGTGCTGTGTTACGTGTAGAATCTATGAATCTTAGTTTATAACATACGTTCAGTTCTCTGGCACAGTGCTGTGTTACGTGTAGAATCTATGAATCTTAGTTTATAACATACCTTCAGTTCTCTGGCACAGTGCTGTGTTGAGTGTAGAAATGCCCTTGGTCGTCCAATTCAAGAGACCGATTGATTTATGTACAGCCCTGAGGGGTTCCTCTTTTCTGGCCATGGGCAGGCTGAAACACTTATGTAATATGTTGATAAATACAGGGTCTGAAAAACATTCATTTCTACTGTGTTGAAATGGAACTTCAGATGTCCTGTGTGTCAGACATTAACTGGTATGACTGTGTAATAAGGCAGTAGTAGAAAGCCAGCACTCAGGCTAGAATGAAACACTGCCGTAGAAAGCCTGTACGAGGGTTAGCACTCAGGCTAGAATGAAAGACTGCCGTAGAAAGCCTGTACGAGGTTAGCACTCAGGCTAGAATGAAAGGCGGCCGTAGAAAGCCTGTACGAGGGTTAGCACTCAGGCTAGAATGAAAGGCGGCCGTAGAAAGCCTGAACTCAGGTTAGCACTCAGGCTAGAATGAAACACTGCCGTAGAAAGCCTGTACGAGGGTTAGCACTCAGGCTAGAATGAAAGACTGCCGAGAAAGCCTGTCGAGGGTTAGCACTCAGGCTAGAATGAAGGCGGCCGAGAAAGCCAGTACGAGGGTTAGTGCTCAGGCTAGAATGAAAGGCGGCTGGTGTGTGGAGAGAGCTCAAAAAAAGTACTCACACTCAAAACCATGACAAGAAATAACACAAAATGTTAAAGTGTAAGGGACTGCTGATGTGTGTGGACAACACTACAAGAAACATACAAAGTCCAATTCCTCATTAACCCCTTGGGGGAGTAGAGTTTTAAGTGGAAGAGCCATCCGTACCATCTGGAGAAGGAACTCATCCGTACCATCTGGAGAAGGAACTCATCCGTACCATCTGGAGAAGGAACTCATCCGTACCATCTGGAGAAGGCACTCATCCGTACCATCTGGAGAAGGCACTCATCCGTACCATCTGGAGAAGGCACTCATCCGTACCATCTGGAGAAGGAACTCATCCGTACCATCTGGAGAAGGCACTCATCCGTACCATCTGGAGAAGGCACTCATCCGTACCATCTGGAGAAGGCACTCATCCGTACCATCTGGAGAAGGAACTCATCCGTACCATCTGGAGAAGGCACTCATCCGTACCATCTGGAGAAGGAACTCATCCGTACCATCTGGAGAAGGCACTCATCCGTACCATCTGGAGAAGGCACTCATCCGTACCATCTGGAGAAGGAACTCATCCGTACCATCTGGAGAAGGAACTCATCCGTACCATCTGGAGAAGGCACTCATCCGTACCATCTGGAGAAGGCACTCATCCATACCATCTGGAGAAGGCACTCATCCGTACCATCTGGAGAAGGAACTCATCCGTACCATCTGGAGAAGGCACTCATCCGTACCATCTGCGGTTTGAGAAAACACGGTCAATGTCACAGAACTTAAGATCAGTCACAGTATGATTAGCCTCATGGACGTGTCTGGTGATTTCAGGTCCTTTCTAGAGGATTGGCACTCGTGCTCGTTGATGCGTAACCGTAGTTGTCTGTGTGTTGTGCAAGACAGTAGATGCACTACATTGTTAGATCCACAGGCGATGAATCTATTGACGGTGTATTCTTTATTTGTGGCAGAAAGATCTGAATGTGTTGTTCTATTCAATACTTGTACAGGCCGAAGGGGAATAAACCACAGGAGGCTGATCAACAACTGCAGGAAGTGTTTGGTTGTGGTCATTACTGAAGGTGGCACAACCAGTTATTGAGCTTAAGGGGCCAATTACTTTTTCACACAGGGGCATTGGGTGTTGCATAACTTGTTTATAAAACGAAATAATTATCAAAATGTTGTGTTATTTGTTCCCTCCGGTTCCTTTCATCTAATGTTAGGTTTTGGGTGAAGATCTAGAAACATTCAGTGTTGGAAATATACAAAAACATAAAAATACATGTTCACAGAACTGTCTATTACATTGGTGTTTTATAAAGGTGTATTATATAATCTACTATATAGGTGTATTATATAATCTATTATATAGGTGTATTATATAATCTATTATATAGGTGTATTATATAATCTATTATATAGGTGTATTATATAATCTATTATATAGGTGTATTATATAATCTACTATATAGGTGTATTATATAATCTACTATATAGGTGTATTATATAATCTACTATATATATATATATATAGGTGTATTATATTATCTACTATATAGGTGTATTATATAATCTATTATATAGGTGTATTATATAATCTACTATATAGGTGTATTATATAATCTACTATAATCTACTATATTATATAGTGTATTATATAGGTATATTATGTAGTGTATTATGAAGGTATATTATATAGTCTATTATATAGTGTATTATATAGTGTATTATGAAGGTATATTATATAGTGTATTATATAGGTATATTATATAGTGTATTATATAGGTATATTATGTAGTGTATTATGAAGGTATATTATATAGTGTATTATATAGTGTATTATGAAGGTATATTATATAGTGTATTATATAGTGTATTATATAGGTATATTATATAGTGTATTATATAGTGTATTATGAAGGTATATTATATAGTGTATTATATATTGTATTATATAGTTTATTATGAAGGTATATTATATAGTATATTATATAGGTATATTATATAGTGTATTATATAGGTATATTATGTAGTGTATTATGAAGGTATATTATATAGTGTATTATATAGTGTATTATGAAGGTATATTATATAGTGTATTATATAGTGTATTATATAGGTATATTATATAGTGTATTATATAGTGTATTATGAAGGTATATTATATAGTGTATTATATATTGTATTATATAGTGTATTATGAAGGTATATTATATAGTATATTATATAGGTATATTATATAGTGTATTATATAGTGTATTATGAAGGTATATTATATAGTATATTATATAGGTATATTATATAGTGTATTATATAGTGTATTATGAAGGTATATTATATAGTGTATTATATAGGTATATTATATAGTGTATTATATAGGTATATTATGTAGTGTATTATATAGTGTATTATGAAGGTATATTATATTGTGTATTATGAAGGTATATTATATAGTGTATTATAAAGGTATATTATATAGTGCATTATATAGGTATATTATATAGTATATTATATAGTGGATTATATAGTGTATTATATAGTGGATTATATAGGTATATTATATAGTGTATTATGAAGGTATATTATATAGTGGATTATATAGTGGATTATATAGTGTATTATGAAGGTATATTATATAGTGTATTATATAGGTATATTATATAGTGTATTATATATTGTATTATATAGTGTATTATGAAGGTATATTATATAGTGTATTATAAAGGTATATTATATAGTGCATTATATAGGTATATTATATAGTATATTATATAGTGTATTATATAGTGGATTATATAGTGGATTATATAGGTATATTATATAGTGTATTATGAAGGTATATTATATAGTGTATTATGAAGGTATATTATATAGTGTATTATATAGGTATATTATATATGTATTATATAGGTATATTATATAGTGTATTATGAAGGTATATTATATAGTGGATTATATAGTGGATTATATAGTGTATTATGAAGGTATATTATATAGTGTATTATATAGGTATATTATATAGTGTATTATATATTGTATTATATAGTGTATTATGAAGGTATATTATATAGTGTATTATAAAGGTATATTATATAGTGCATTATATAGGTATATTATATAGTATATTATATAGTGGATTATATAGTGGATTATATAGTGGATTATATAGGTATATTATATAGTGTATTATGAAGGTATATTATATAGTGTATTATGAAGGTATATTATATAGTGTATTATATAGGTATATTATATAGTGTATTATATAGGTATATTATATAGTGTATTATATAGTGTATTATATAGGTATATTATATAGTGTATTATATAGGTGTATTATATAATCTACTATATAGGAGTATTATGTAGTGTATGATATAGTATATTATATAGTGTATTATATATTGTATTATATAGTGTATTATGAAGGTATATTATATAGTGTATTATAAAGGTATATTATATAGTGTGTTATATAGTGTATTATATATATATATATTATATATTATATAGGTGTATTATATATATATAGCAGTAACAACAGCGGCCAGCATCACAGGACTCCTGGACATGGGAGGAGATATTGAACGGAGAGGGACCCTGGGCACAGAGCTGGAGGCAGCGAAAGCTGAGCTGCGGCGATATGAGGAGGCAGCACGGCAGAGCGACGGGTACAAGAGAGGCAGCCCCCAAAATGTTTTTGGGGGAGGCACACGAGGGGTGGGGGCACACGAGGGGTGGGGCTAAGCCAGGTAGCAGACCTGAGCTCACTCCTCGTGCTTATTATAAGCAGCTCGTTACTGGTCAGGCACCGTGTTATGCGGTTAAGCGCACGGTGTCGCCAGTGCGTGTCCATAGCCCGGTGCGCTATAGGGCAGCCCCGAGAGCGTCATGTGAGTGTGGGCATCCAGCAAGGGCGTATGGTGCCTGCTCAGCGTGTCTGGTTGCCGGTACGCCGTTTCGGGCCAGGTATACGGCGCCGGCTCTGCGTGCTGTGTCTCCGGGCGCTGGGAGGGTGCAGTGCGTCCTATGCCTGCACTCCACTCGTGCCGGGCAAATGTGGGAGTGGAGCCTAAGGGAGAGGTGCACGTAGTAGGAACTAGATCTCCCGTGCTTACCCACAGCCCGGTTCAACCTGTGCCTGCACTCTGGAGGGTCCGGGCTAGAGTAGTTATCCAGCCTGGGGAGTGGTGCCAAGGCTGCGCACAAGAGCTCCAGTGCTCCCCACAGCTTGGTTCTTCAGGTGCCTCCTCCTAACACCAAGCCTCCTGGAGGTCTCCCCAGGCTGGTGTGTCCTGTGGCAGCCCCACGCACCAAGCTGTCTCTCTGTCTCCTCCCTACAGGTGCTCCCGCCTGTCCGGGCGCTGCCGGAGCTACCAGTCTGCCCAGCGCCATCAGAGTTGCCAGTCTGCCCAGCGTCACCAGAGTCGCCAGTCTGCCCAGCGCCACCAGAGTCGCCAGTCTGCCCAGCGCCGCCAGTGCCGCCAGTCTGCAAGGAGCCGCCAGTCTGCAAGGAGCCTCCAGAGCCGCCAGTCTGCAAGGAGCCGCCAGTCTGCAAGGAGCCTCCAGTGCCGCCAGTCTGCAAGGAGCCGCCAGTGGCGCCAGTCAGCCAGGAGTCGCCAGGAGTCGCCAAATGACTGAATCATGGATAAAGTTAAAAGATGGCAGCTGTAGCCCAGACTAATGAGCCAAGAAACCCAGATCTGCCCCTATGGATATTTGTAAAATTAGAAGGGGAGGACATAGGGACGGGTTCATATGGGTGGCCAATGAAGGATCGGAGAGAACAGTGAAGTGCTACAGTAAACACTTAAAGGGACCAGTGATAAAAAAATATTTTAAAAATGTATCCGTTATTTTACCAGGTAAGTTGACTGAGAACACGTTCTCATTTACAGCAACGACCTGGGAATAGTTACAGGGGAGAGGAGGGGGATGAATGAGCCAATTGTAAACTGGGGATTATTAGGTGACCGTGATGGTTTGAGTGCCAGATTGAGAATTTAGCCAGGACACCGGGGTTAACACCCCTACTCTTACGATAAGTGCCATGGGATCTTTAATGACCTCAGAGAGTCAGGATAACCATTTTAACGTCCCATCCGACACGAGAGACGGCACCCTACACAGGGCAGTGTCCCCAATCACTACCCTGGGATGTTTTAGACCAGAGGAAAGAGTTCCTCCTACTGGCCCTCCAACACCACTTCCAGCAGCATCTGGTCTCCCATCCAAGGACCCGACCAGGACCAACCCTGCTTAGCTTCAGAAGCAAGCCAGCAGTGGTATGCAGGGTGGTATGTTGCTGACCAGGACCAACCCTGCTTAGCTTCAGAAGCAAGCCAGCAGTGGTATGCAGGAGCCAAGATGGCCCTATTAGAAATATATTGGAACAAGATAGTATCACTGACTCAGGGTCAACAAATGATAATAAAAAAACAGGAGCTAAACAGGCTATGGGCAGACAACCACACAAAGAAAATGCTAGAGGTGACAACCACCACCTGGGACAAATGGAGAAATGTAGTAGGAACCAAGGGAGTACTCTTTATAGCAGACAAGGTTGGGAACAAGAAGATGAACCTCCTAAAGCAAGGCAAAGGAAGCATAAAACACCAAAGAAAACGCAGTGATATAGTGGTGTTTACGGATGGAAGCAGAGAAGTCAGGAAAAAAACAGATGGGGCTTTATAGAGAAAAATAAAGCTACAGGAGATACTCTGACCAAACAGAGTCAAACAATAACAGGGACAGCCCAAAAGGCAGAGGAAATGGCAGTGCTGGAGGCACTGTTACACTGTATGAGGTCTAACCTGAAAAGGATAGAAATAGTGACCGACAGTTATTACTGTGCGCGAGCTATGGCCTCGGATAAAAAGATTTGGCAGAATAACGGGTACAGAGGTGTGCCAAAAACAAGCCAATTCAATATGAGGGTGAGTGGAGGAAAATCCATGAGTTAATGGATCAAATGGACATAGTGGTAAGTCATTAAAGGCTCACACTGCCGAGTCAGTAAGTGCAGAAGCATACTTTAACCAACTAGGCAATAAATAGGTAGATGAACTAGTTCAAATGGGAAGAATAGTTCTCTATAAACGAGAAAAAGACAAACTGAGAGCACTCCATGAGGATTGGGGCCACTTGGGGTCCCAATGAAAGGCTAACAAACGAGGGCATTTTCTATACTAGAGAAGAAGTACTAGAAATATGCAAGAAATGCATCATATGCCAAGAACAAAAGGTTAGTAACCTAGGCAGGATAGCAGGTCAACACATTAAGTGCACCACACCATGGAAGCAGATACCATTAGATACTATGGGTCCTATGAAGGTGGCCACCTCCTTAGGGCACAGGTACGCTATAGTAGCGGTGTGTATGGCTACAGGATACTCAATAGTGCTCACATCAAATTCATCCAATGCGGTGCCAGTGTTGCAAATGCTTAACCTTCGAACCCTTGCTCTAGGTCCTTTCCATCCATTAGAACCGATAATGGAAGACAGTATAAGAATAAGAAGGTGGAGGAGTAGTGTGTGGACCATGGGGTCGCACACATATACTCCCCCTTACACCCCACAGGCCAATGGCTGTGCCCGAGGACCATAGGGAAATTAAAGACGACCCTAGGGTTATGGAAGGCAGAGAAAGATTGGGGACCTAAATTGGCACAGGCCTGTGTGGAAATGAACTTAACTCCAACAGACACAGGGCCTAGCCCAAGAGAATTGATGGGACTACCCAACATCAGCACAGTGGTGGAAATAGCTAATGCGCAGTCTCCCCCTCTACCTTGTGTGTTACAGGTGGGAGACTGGATTAGCGATAAGACCAGGAGCTGAGTCTCCTCTACCTTGTGTGTTACAGGTGGGAGACTGGATAGAGTAACTAATGCGCAGTCTCCCCTCTACCTTGTGTGTTACAGGTGGGAGACTGGATTAGATAAGACCAGGAGCTGACACGGGGAATAGAGTAACTAATGCGCAGTCTCCCCCTCTACCTTGTGTGTTACAGGTGGGAGACTGGATTAGGATTAAGACCAGGAGCTGACACGGGGAATAGGTGGCGCAGTCTCCCCTCTACCTTGTGTGTTACAGGTGGGAGACTGGATTAGGATTCAGACCAGGAGCTGACACGGGGGAATAGAGTAACTAATGCGCAGTCTCCCCTCTACCTTGTGTGTTACAGGTGGGAGACTGGATTAGGATTCAGACCAGGAGCTGACACGGGAATAGAGTAACTAATGCGCAGTCTCCCCCTCTACCTTGTGTGTTACAGGTGGGAGACTGGATTAGGATTAAGACCAGGAGCTGACACGGGGAATAGGAACTAGCAGTCTCCCAACAAGACATAAGACCGGGCTGAGACGGAAAAAGACACCAGGTAATTGCCGTGATCAGTGCAAACACGATCAAAGTAGACGGCGATATAACGGTAGACGTTGCACAATTTAAAAGGTATGTCCACCAGAGTAGTTCATCCAGAGTGGCTGCACATGTTGACCTGCAGGTCAGGAATACAGGTGAGACGCTCGGATGCCTGTATGGATAACCACTCATCTAAGACACGAACAACTGGCGAAAGCAGAGTGGTAGTTCGTGGGAATACCAGGGCTGTGGCACGAAAGCAGGTGCACAGATTCAGGACAGAAAGGTTATAGGAACATAGCCCCATGTGAGGTATGCGGAGAACCCACAGGGGAGGTGCAGTATGAAGGCCCGGCCAAGATGAGCAAAGGCAGATAGCCACAGGAAGTGACTGTGGTAAGAGAGGTGGTAGGCAAAGAGTAGGAAGGGTTCTCTGGTGCAAGACATGTGATAGGGACGTATTTCCGAACTGCATGGTAGGAGTACAGGAAGTGACATCAGAGAGATGTGATAGGAACGTATTTCCGAACTGCATGGTAGGAGTGCAGGAAGTGACATCAGAGAGATGTGATAGGGACGTATTTCCAAACTGCATGGTAGGAGTACAGGAAGTGACATCAGAGAGATGTGATAGGGACGTATTTCCAAACTGCATGGTAGGAGTACAGGAAGTGACATCAGAGAGATGTGATAGGGACGTATTTCCAAACTGCATGGTAGGAGTACAGGAAGTGACATCAGAGAGATGTGATAGGGACGTATTTCCAAACTGCATGGTAGGAGTACAGGAAGTGACATCAGAGAGATGTGATAGGGGCGTATTTCCAAACTGCATGGTAGGAGTACAGGAAGTGACATCAGAGAGATGTGATAGGAACGTATTTCCGAACTGCATGGTAGGAGTACAGGAAGTGACATCAGAGAGATGTGATAGGGATAGACCCCAGAGCCTGTAGAGATCAGGCCCCAGAGCTTGTAGGAATCAGACCCCAGAGCCTGTAGAGTTCAGACGCCAGAGCCTGAAGGGATCAGACCCCAGAGCCTGTAGGGGTCAGGAATCAGAGACTGTAGGGATT
This sequence comes from Oncorhynchus keta, assembly GCF_023373465.1. Classification (NCBI taxonomy): domain Eukaryota; kingdom Metazoa; phylum Chordata; class Actinopteri; order Salmoniformes; family Salmonidae; genus Oncorhynchus; species Oncorhynchus keta. Next base: position 3,042,195 of record NC_068455.1, read on the forward strand.
AGGCCTCATGGTCTGTAGGGATCAGGCCTCAGAACCTGTAGGGATCAGGCTCCAGAGCATGTAGGGATCAAACCACAGAGCCTGCAGGGATTAGACCCCAGAGCCTGTAGGGGACAGGAATCAGAGACTGTAGGGATCAAACCCCAAAACCTTTAGGCATCAGGCCCCAGAGCCTGTAGGGGCCAAGAATCAGAGACTGTAGGGATCAGGCCTCAGAGACTGTAGAGATCAGACCCAGGAGCCTGTAGGGATTAGACCCCAGAGCCTGTAGGGATCAGACCCCAGAGCATGTAGGGATCAGACCACAGAGCATGTAGGGATCAGGCCCCAGAGCCTGTAGGGACCAAACCCCAGAGCCTGTCGGGATTAGACCCCGGAGCCTGTAGGGATTAGACCACAGAGCCTGTAGGGATCAGACCCCAGAGCCTGTAGAGATCAGACCCCAGAGCCTGTAGGGATCAGACCCTAGAGCCTGTAGGAATCAGACCTGTAGGGATCAGACCCCAGAGTCTGTAGAGATAAGTGTACATTTGACCAAGTAAAGGAGTACATTGACTTTTGTAAATATTTTGGGGAATATTATAGATGTTTTATTTTTTATATCTCCGTTTTTACCCAGTAGGTGGCGACAATACACATTTGTTGGATGTAGTCGGGCAATAAAACTTTAAAAAAGAAGAAGAAGAAGAAGAAGAAGAAGAAGAAGAAGAAGAAGAAGAAGAAGAAGAAGGAGAAGAAGAAGAAGAAGAAGAAGAAGAAGAAGAAGAAGAAGAAGAAGAAGAAGAAGAAGAAGAGAAGAAGAAGAAGAAGAAGAAGAAGAAGAAGAAGAAGAAGAAGAAGGAGAAGGAGAAGGAGAAGGAGAAGAAGAAGAAGAAGAAGAAGAAGAAGAAGAAGAAGAAGAAGAAGAAGAAGAAGGAGGAGAAGAAGGAGAAGGAGAAGAAGAAGAAGAAGAAGGAGGAGGAGAAGAAGGAGGAGAAGAAGAGGAAGGTAGCTACTTCAGCTCACAGGAGTGTGATATCCCTCTGATGTACAGATCATCTGGCTGTATATATGGCAGAGTTGATGGCCATACTGTTGGCCTTGCAGTGGGTCGAGGAAGTCAAGCCAGTAGATGAGTAGCCTGATACTGAGTGATGGTGCAGAGATGGCAGGAGCAGTGGAACAGATATACAAAGGGTAGGCATTTATTTTTGAAGTACAGAGGAGAGTCAAGGAGGGACAGAAGAGAGGAGGCTATTTTTACAAGATCAAGGGTAGGACACAGCCAGTAGATTAAGGGTGGGACACAGCCAGTAGATTAAGGGTGGGACACAGCCAGTAGATGAAGGCTGGGACACAGCCAGTAGATTAAGGCTGGGACACAGCCAGTAGATTAAGGGTGGGACACAGCCAGTTGATTATGGGTGGGACACAGCCAGAGGATCAGTGTGTCCCCCAAGGGATGGTTGAGCCAGTGGTTGAGCTATATGGGCAGAAAGCTTCAATTCTTGTTTATCTAACTGCACTGTCCAATTAACAGTAGCTTTTACAGTGAAATAATAACATGCTATTGTTTGAGGAGAGTGCACAATTATGAACTTGAAAATGCATCAATTAACCAATTAGGCATGTTTGGTCAGACTTGATACAACATTTTGAATAGTAATGCAATAGATCATTGGATCAGTCTAAAACTGCACATACACTACTGCCATCTAGACACCAAAATCTAAATGGCCCCTTAAACTGATAAAATACACGATGGCCTTTCTCTGGCATTTCAAGGATGATGGAACAAAAAAATTCTTTTTTTCTTTGCATTATCTTTTACCAGATCTAATGTGTTATATTCTCCAACATTCATTTCACATTTCCACAAACTTCAAAGTGTTTCATTTCAAATGGTACCAAGCATATGCATATCCTTGCTTCTGTTCCTGAGCTACAGGCAGTTAGATTTGGGTATGTAATTTTAGGAGATAATTGGGGGAAGAAAAGGGGTTTGATGAAGAGGTGAGCAAGGGGCTGGCAGGTCGGATGTCGTTCCTCCATGTCTCTGGCCCACACTCCAGTACACTAGGTGGCGGTCATGCAACATAACGTTGGCCAACCGCCGATAGACCCCACCGAAGTAGAATAACTATTCGCCGATGCCGAACTTCTGCCACCGAAAGGTAAGACAGTTGCATATTTCTCACTGTCACAATATCCAGCATTGTTTTTTTTACATTTCTCCATCGTTGAATGGAGTGCAATTGTCGACACGGTATTTCCTGTATTTGGTCAGAAAGCTGAACGAGGAAAGAATTACAGAGAAAAGAACGCCACAGTAGTCAGTCACTGGGATACATACTGTAACGACCCTGGGTTTATTTTTAGCGGAGGATATCGACTCGATGCTTTTGGGGCACAGTCGACTTCGGGACAGAAGGTTGAGAGTTCGCGACCTGCTCCTTACTGTTTCATGACAATTCTGCCAAATACATTATTACCTCTAAAGTATACATTGTTGCCGGGAAATCTACCCCATCTGAATTTAGGCTTTGTTTACGTTTATTATTATTATTATTATTATTTTTTATATCTTATCTTCTGAAGTGCATATCTTAAGGCACTTCCGGACTTCACGTCTGTTATAAAATGCAGTTACTTATTCATTTTCTTCAGCTCCACAGTTAACAAAAGTGCTACTGACAAAAAAACGAAATAACAACATCCAATACAGCAACAGACAACATTAAACGGTCGGCCCATCTCTGGTCTATTCAACGAACTCACTGTGAACGTGGACTGATTTATTATCCTTCAAATCTATGGTTATTATTTAGTCAGGGATATATTGAAAATGTTTCACACCATTTAGGCTGCAATGAATTATCTCTCTCTGACTGTTACCTTTATGTAACTATGCAAGTCAGTTAATTAAGAACAAATTATTATTTTCAATGCCGGCCTAGGAACAGTAGAGAAGATATCTAAATTAACTGGCTTGTTCAGGGGGCAGGACGACAGATTTTTACCGTGTCAGCTCAGGGATTCGATCTCGCAACCATTCAGGTCCAATGCTCTAACCACTAGACTACCTGCCTCCTCTACACTCTAACCACTAGACTACCTGCCTCCTCTACACTCTAACCACTAGTCTACCTGCCTCCTCTACACTCTAACCACTAGACGACCTGCCTCCCTACACTCTAACCACTAGACTACCTGCCTCCTCTACACTCTAACCACTAGACTACCTGCCTCCTCTACACTCTAACCACTAGGCTACCTGCCTCCTCTACACTCTAACCACTAGACTACCTGCCTCCTCTACACTCTAACCACTAGGCTACCTGCCTCCTCTACACTCTAACCACTAGGCTACCTGCCTCCTCTACACTCTAACCACTAGGCTACCCTGCCTCCTCTACACTCTAACCACTAGACTACCTGCCTCCTCTACACTCTAACCACTAGGCTACCTGCCTCCTCTACACTCTAACCACTAGGCTACCTGCCTCCTCTACACTCTAACCACTAGGCTACCTGCCTCCTCTACACTCTAACCACTAGGCTACCTGCCTCCTCTACACTCTAACCACTAGGCTACCTGCCTCCTCTACACTCTAACCACTAGGCTACCTGCCTCCTCTACACTCTAACCACTAGGCTACCTGCCTCCTCTACACTCTAACCACTAGACTACCTGCCTCCTCTACACTCTAACCACTAGGCTACCTGCCTCCTCTACACTCTAACCACTAGACTACCTGCCTCCTCTACACTCTAACCACTAGACTACCTGCCTCCCCTACACTCTAACCACTAGGCTACCTGCCTCCCCTACACTCTAACCACGAGGCTACCTGCCTCCTCTACACTCTAACCACTAGGCTACCTGCCTCCCCTACACTCTAACCACGAGGCTACCTGCCTCCTTTACACTCTAACCACTAGACTATCTGCCCCCTCTACACTCTAACCACTAGACTACCTGCCTCCCCTACACTCTAACCACTAGGCTACCTGCCTCCTCTACACTCTAACCACTAGGCTACCTGCCTCCTCTACACTCTAACCACTAGGCTACCTGCCTCCTTTACACTCTAACCACTAGGCTACCTGCCAACTCTACACTCTAACCACTAGGATACCTGCCACCTCTACACTCTAACCACTAGACTATCTGCCCCCTCTACACTCTAACCACTAGGCTACCTGCCAACTCTACACTCTAACCACTAGGCTACCTGGTCCTTCTGTAGCACAGTTGGTAGAGCATGGCGCTGGTAACGCCAGGATAGTGGGTTCGATTCCCGGGACCACCCATACGTAGAATGTATGCACACATGACTGTAAGTCGCTTTGGATAAAAGCGTCTGCTAAATGGCATATATTATTATTATTATTATTATCCTCTACACTCTAACCACTAGACTACCTGCCTCCTTTACACTCTAACCACTAGGCTACCTGCCTCCCCTACACTCTAACCACTAGACTACCCTACCTCCCCTACACTCTAACCACTAGGCTACCCTACCTCCCCTACACTCTAACCACTAGGCTACCCTGCCACCTCTACACTCTAACCACTAGGCTACCCTACCTCCTCTACACTCTAACCACTAGGCTACCTGCCACCTCTACACTCTAACCACTAGGCTACCTGCCCCCCTACACTCTAACCACTAGGCTACCTGCCCCCTACTCAATGTTAGTGGTGGCTGTTTAACAGTCTGATGGCCTTGAGATAGAAGCTGTTTTTCAGTCTCTCGGTCCCGGCTTTGATGCACCTGTACTGACCTCGCCTTCTGGATGATAGCGGGGTGAACAGGCAGTGGCTCGGGTGGTTGTTGTCCTTGATGATCTTTATGGCCTTCCTGTGACATCGGGTGGTGTAGGTGTCCTGGAGGGCAGGTAGTTTTGCCCGGTGATGCGTTGTGCAGACCTCACTACCCTCTGGAGAGCCTTACGGTTGTGGGCGGAGCAGTTGCCGTACCAGGCGGTGATACAGCCCGACAGGATGCTCTCGATTGTGCATCTGTAGAAGTTTGTGAGTGTTTTTGATGACCAGACAAATTTCTTCAGCCTCCTGAGGTTGAAGAGGCGCCCACTGCGCCTCCTTCACAACGCTGTCTGTGTGGGTGGACCAATTGAGTTTGTCCGTGATGTGTACGCCGAGGAACTTGGCATAATGACTGCCTTTGTTTCTCCTGACAGAGAGGCCTTTGTTTCTCCTGACAGAGAGGCCTTTGTTTCTCCTGACAGAGAGGCCTTTGTTTCTCCTAACAGAGAGGCCTTTGTTTCTCCTGACAGAGGCCTTTGTTTCTCCTGACAGAGAGGCCTTTGTTACTCCTGACAAGAGACCTTTGTTTCTCCTGACAGAGAGGCCTTTGTTTGTCCTGACAGAGAGGCCTTTGTGTCTCCTGACAGAGAGGCCTTTGTTTCTCCTGACAGAGAGGCCTTTGTTTCTCCTGACAGAGAGGCCTTTGTTTCTCCTGACAGAGAGGCCTTTGTTTCTCCTGACAGAGAGGCCTTTGTTTCTCCTGACAGAGAGGCCTTTGTTTGTCCTGACAGAGAGGCCTTTGTTTCTCCTGACAGAGAGGCCTTTGTTTCTCCTGACAGAGAGGCCTTTGTGTCTCTGACAGAGAGGCCTTTGTTTGTCCTGACAGAGAGGCCTTTGTTTCTCCTGACAGAGAGGCCTTTGTGTCTCCTGACAGAGAGGCCTTTGTTTCTCCTGACAGAGAGGCCTTTGTTTGTCCTGACAGAGAGGCCTTTTTTCTCCTGACAGAGAGGCCTTTGTTTCTCCTGACAGAGAGGCCTTTGTTTCTCCTGACAGAGAGGCCTTTGTTTGTCCTGACAGAGAGGCCTTTGTGTCTCCTGACAGAGAGGCCTTTGTTTCTCCTGACAGAGAGGTCTTTGTTTCTCCTGACAGAGAGGCCTTTGTGTCTCCTGACAGAGAGGCCTTTGTTTCTCCTGACAGAGAGGCCTTTGTGTCTCCTGACAGAGAGGCCTTTTTGTTTCTCCTGACAGAGAGGCCTTTGTTTCTCTGACAGAGAGGCCTTTGTTTGTCCTGACAGAGGCCTTTTTTCTCCTGACAGAGAGGCCTTTGTTTCTCCTGACAGAGAGGCCTTTGTTTCTCCTGACAGAGAGGCCTTTGTTTGTCCTGACAGAGGCCTTTGTGTCTCCTGACAGAGAGGCCTTTGTTTCTCCTGACAGAGAGGTCTTTGTTTCTCCTGACAGAGAGGCCTTTGTGTCTCCTGACAGAGAGGCCTTTGTGTCTCCTGACAGAGAGGTCTTTGTTTCTCCTGACAGAGAGGCCTTTGTGTCTCCTGACAGAGAGGTCTTTGTTTCTCCTGACAGAGAGGCCTTTGTTTCTCCTGACAGAGAGGCCTTTGTTTCACCTGACAGAGAGGCCTTTGTTTCTCCTGACAGAGAGGCCTTTGTTTCTCCTGACAGAGAGGCCTTTGTGTCTCCTGACAGAGAGGCCTTTGTTTCTCTTGACAGAGGCCTTTGTTTCTCCTGACAGAGAGGCCTTTGTTTCTCCTGACAGAGAGGCCTTTGTTTCTCCTGACAGAGAGGCCTTTGTTTCTCCTGACAGAGGCCTTTGTGTCTCCTGACAGAGAGGCCTTTGTTTCACCTGACAGAGAGGCCTTTGTTTCTCTTGACAGAGGCCTTTGTTTCACCTGACAGAGAGGCCTTTGTTTCTCCTGACAGAGAGGCCTTTGTGTCTCCTGACAGAGAGGCCTTTGTTTCACCTGACAGAGAGGCCTTTGTTTCTCTTGACAGAGGCCTTTGTTTCACCTGACAGAGAGGCCTTTGTTTCTCCTGACAGAGAGGCCTTTGTTTCTCCTGACAGAGAGGCCTTTGTTTCTCCTGACAGAGAGGCCTTTGTTTCTCCTGACAGAGAGGCCTTTGTGTCTCCTGACAGAGAGGCCTTTGTTTCTCCTGACAGAGGCCTTTGTTTGTCCTGACAGAGAGGTCTTTGTTTCTCCTGACAGAGAAGCCTTTGTTTCTCTTGACAGAGAGGCCTTTGTTTCTCTTGACAGAGGCCTTTGTTTCTCCTGACAGAGAGGCCTTTGTTTCTCCTGACAGAGAGGTCTTTGTTTCTCCTGACAGAGAGGCCTTTGTTTCTCCTGACAGAGAGGCCTTTGTTTCTCCTGACAGAGAGGCCTTTGTTTCTCCTGACAGAGAGGCCTTTGTTTCTCCTGACAGAGAGGCCTTTGTTTCTCCTGACAGAGAGGCCTTTGTGTCTCCTGACAGAGAGGCCTTTGTTTCTCCTGACAGAGAGGCCTTTGTTTGTCCTGACAGAGAGGTCTTTGTTTCTCCTGACAGAGAGGCCTTTGTTTCTCTTGACAGAGAGGCCTTTGTTTCTCTTGACAGAGGCCTTTGTTTCTCCTGACAGAGAGGCCTTTGTTTCTCCTGACAGAGAGGCCTTTGTTTCTCCTGACAGAGAGGCCTTTGTTTCTCCTGACAGAGGCCTTTGTTTCTCCTGACAGAGAGGCCTTTGTGTCTCCTGACAGAGAGGCCTTTGTTTCACCTGACAGAGAGGCCTTTGTTTCTCTTGACAGAGGCCTTTGTTTCACCTGACAGAGAGGCCTTTGTTTCTCCTGACAGAGAGGCCTTTGTGTCTCCTGACAGAGAGGCCTTTGTTTCACCTGACAGAGAGGCCTTTGTTTCTCTTGACAGAGGCCTTTGTTTCACCTGACAGAGAGGCCTTTGTTTCTCCTGACAGAGAGGCCTTTGTTTCTCCTGACAGAGAGGCCTTTGTTTCTCCTGACAGAGAGGCCTTTGTTTCTCCTGACAGAGAGGCCTTTGTGTCTCCTGACAGAGAGGCCTTTGTTTCTCCTGACAGAGAGGCCTTTGTTTGTCCTGACAGAGAGGTCTTTGTTTCTCTGACAGAGAGGCCTTTGTTTCTCTTGACAGAGAGGCCTTTGTTTCTCTTGACAGAGGCCTTTGTTTCTCCTGACAGAGAGGCCTTTGTTTCTCCTGACAGAGAGGCCTTTGTTTCTCCTGACAGAGAGGTCTTTGTTTCTCCTGACAGAGAGGTCTTTGTTTCTCTTGACAGAGAGGCCTTTGTTTCTCTTGACAGAGGCCTTTGTTTCTCCTGACAGAGAGGCCTTTGTTTCTCCTGACAGAGAGGTCTTTGTTTCTCCTGACAGAGAGGCCTTTGTTTCTCTTGACAGAGGCCTTTGTTTCTCCTGACAGAGAGGCCTTTGTTTCTCCTGACAGAGAGGCCTTTGTGTCTCCTGACAGAGAGGCCTTTGTTTCACCTGACAGAGAGGCCTTTGTTTCACCTGACAGAGAGGCCTTTGTTTCTCTTGACAGAGGCCTTTGTTTCTCCTGACAGAGAGGCCTTTGTTTCTCCTGACAGAGAGGTCTTTGTTTCTCCTGACAGAGAGGCCTTTGTTTCTCTAACAGAGAGGCCTTTGTTTCTCTGGCAGAGAGGCCTTTGTTTCTCCTGGCAGAGAGGCCTTTGTTTCTCCTGACAGAGAGGCCTTTGTTTCTCCTGACAGAGAGGCCTTTGTTTCTCCTGACAGAGCTCTGTCTTTGTGTCTCCTGGCAGAGAGGCCTTTGTTTCTCCTGACAGAGAGGCCGTTGTTTCTCCTGACAGAGCTCTGTCTTTGTTTCTCCTGACAGAGAGGCCTTTGTTTCTCCTGGCAGAGAGGTCTTTGTGTCTCCTGGCAGAGAGGCCTTTGTGTCTCCTGGCAGAGAGGCCTTTGTGTCTCCTGACAGAGAGGCCTTTGTTTCTCCTGGCAGAGAGGTCTTTGTGTCTCCTGACAGAGAGGCCTTTGTGTCTCCTGACAGAGCTCTGCCTTTGTTTCTCCTGACAGAGAGGCCTTTGTTTCTCCTGACAGAGCTCTGTCTTTGTGTCTCCTGGCAGAGAGGCCTTTGTGTCTCCTGACAGAGAGGCCTTTGTTTCTCCTGACAGAGAGGCCTTTGTTTCTCCTGACAGAGAGGCCTTTGTTTCTCCTGACAGAGAGGCCTTTGTTTCTCCTGACAGAGAGGCCTTTGTTTCTCCTGACAGAGAGGCCTTTGTTTCTCCTGACAGAGAGGCCTTTGTTTCTCCTGACAGAGAGGCCTTTGTTTCTCCTGACAGAGAGGCCTTTGTTTCTCCTGACAGAGAGGCCTTTGTGTCTCCTGACAGAGAGGCCTTTGTTTCTCCTGACAGAGAGGCCTTTGTTTCTCCTGACAGAGAGGCCTTTGTTTCTCCTGACAGAGAGGCCTTTGTTTCTCCTGACAGAGCTCTGTCTTTGTGTCTCCTGGCAGAGAGGCCTTTGTGTCTCCTGGCAGAGAGGCCTTTGTTTCTCCTGACAGAGAGGTCTTTGTGTCTCCTGGCAGAGAGGCCTTTGTGTCTCCTGGCAGAGAGGCCTTTGTGTCTCCTGACAGAGAGGCCTTTGTTTCTCCTGACAGAGAGGCCTTTGTGTCTCCTGACAGAGAGGCCTTTGTGTCTCCTGACAGAGAGGCCTTTGTTTCTCCTGACAGAGAGGCCTTTGTTTCTCCTGACAGAGAGGCCTTTGTTTGTCCTGACAGAGAGGCCTTTTTTCTCCTGACAGAGAGGCCTTTGTTTCTCCTGACAGAGAGGCCTTTGTTTCTCCTGACAGAGAGGCCTTTGTTTCTCCTGACAGAGAGGCCTTTGTTTCTCCTGACAAAGAGACCTTTGTTTCTCCTGACAGAGAGGTCTTTGTTTCTCCTGACAGAGAGGCCTTTGTGTCTCCTGACAGAGAGGCCTTTGTGTCTCCTGACAGAGAGGTCTTTGTTTCTCCTGACAGAGAGGCCTTTGTGTCTCCTGACAGAGAGGTCTTTGTTTCTCCTGACAGAGAGGCCTTTGTTTCTCCTGACAGAGAGGCCTTTGTTTCACCTGACAGAGAGGCCTTTGTTTCTCCTGACAGAGAGGCCTTTGTTTCTCCTGACAGAGAGGCCTTTGTTTCACCTGACAGAGAGGCCTTTGTTTCTCCTGACAGAGAGGCCTTTGTTTCTCCTGACAGAGAGGCCTTTGTGTCTCCTGACAGAGGCCTTTGTTTCTCTTGACAGAGGCCTTTGTTTCTCCTGACAGAGAGGCCTTTGTTTCTCCTGACAGAGAGGCCTTTGTTTCTCCTGACAGAGAGGCCTTTGTTTCTCCTGACAGAGAGGCCTTTGTGTCTCCTGACAGAGAGGCCTTTGTTTCTCTTGACAGAGGCCTTTGTTTCTCCTGACAGAGAGGCCTTTGTTTCTCCTGACAGAGAGGCCTTTGTGTCTCCTGACAGAGAGGCCTTTGTTTCACCTGACAGAGAGGCCTTTGTTTCTCCTGACAGAGAGGCCTTTGTTTCTCCTGACAGAGAGGCCTTTGTGTCTCCTGACAGAGAGGCCTTTGTTTCTCTTGACAGAGGCCTTTGTTTCTCCTGACAGAGAGGCCTTTGTTTCTCCTGACAGAGAGCCTTTGTGTCTCCTGACAGAGAGGCCTTTGTTTCACCTGACAGAGGTCTTTGTTTCTCTTGACAGAGAGGCCTTTGTGTCTCCTGACAGAGGTCTTTGTTTCTCCTGACAGAGAGGCCTTTGTTTGTCCTGACAGAGAGGCCTTTGTGTCTCCTGACAGAGAGGCCTTTGTTTCTCCTGACAGAGAGGCCTTTGTTTCTCCTGACAGAGAGGCCTTTGTGTCTCCTGACAGAGAGGCCTTTGTTTCTCCTGACAGAGAGGCCTTTGTTTCTCCTGACAGAGAGGCCTTTGTTTCTCTTGACAGAGGCCTTTGTTTCACCTGACAGAGAGGTCTTTGTTTCTCCTGACAGAGAGGCCTTTGTTTGTCCTGACAGAGAGGCCTTTGTGTCTCCTGACAGAGAGGCCTTTGTTTCTCCTGACAGAGAGGCCTTTGTTTCTCCTGACAGAGAGGCCTTTGTGTCTCCTGACAGAGAGGCCTTTGTTTCTCTTGACAGAGGCCTTTGTTTCTCCTGACAGAGAGGCCTTTGTTTCTCCTGACAGAGAGGCCTTTGTGTCTCCTGACAGAGAGGCCTTTGTTTCACCTGACAGAGAGGTCTTTGTTTCTCTTGACAGAGGCCTTTGTTTCACCTGACAGAGAGGCCTTTGTTTCTCCTGACAGAGAGGCCTTTGTTTCTCCTGACAGAGAGGCCTTTGTTTCTCCTGACAGAGAGGCCTTTGTTTCTCTTGACAGAGGCCTTTGTTTCACCTGACAGAGAGGCCTTTGTTTGTCCTGACAGAGAGGCCTTTGTTTCTCCTGACAGAGAGGCCTTTGTTTGTCCTGACAGAGAGGCCTTTGTTTCTCCTGACAGAGAGGCCTTTGTTTCTCTTGACAGAGGCCTTTGTTTCACCTGACAGAGGTCTTTGTTTCTCCTGACAGAGAGGCCTTTGTTTGTCCTGACAGAGAGGCCTTTGTGTCTCCTGACAGAGAGGCCTTTGTTTCTCCTGACAGAGAGGCCTTTGTTTCTCCTGACAGAGAGGTCTTTGTTTCTCTTGACAGAGAGGCCTTTGTTTCTCCTGACAGAGAGGCCTTTGTTTCTCTTGACAGAGGCCTTTGTTTCACCTGACAGAGAGGTCTTTGTTTCTCCTGACAGAGAGGCCTTTGTTTGTCCTGACAGAGAGGCCTTTGTTTCTCCTGACAGAGAGGCCTTTGTTTCTCCTGACAGAGAGGCCTTTGTGTCTCCTGACAGAGAGGCCTTTGTTTCTCCTGACAGAGAGGCCTTTGTTTGTCCTGACAGAGAGGTCTTTGTTTCTCCTGACAGAGAGGCCTTTGTGTCTCCTGACAGAAGGCCTTTGTGTCTCCTGACAGAGAGGCCTTTGTTTCTCTTGACAGAGGCCTTTGTTTCTCCTGACAGAGGCCTTTGTTTCTCCTGACAGAGAGGCCTTTGTGTCTCCTGGCAGAGAGGCCTTTGTGTCTCCTGACAGAGAGGCCTTTGTTTCACCTGACAGAGGTCTTTGTTTCTCTTGACAGAGGCCTTTGTTTCTCCTGACAGAGAGGCCTTTGTTTCTCCTGACAGAGAGGTCTTTGTTTCTCCTGACAGAGAGGCCTTTGTTTCTCTTGACAGAGGCCTTTGTTTCTCCTGACAGAGAGGCCTTTGTTTCTCCTGACAGAGAGGCCTTTGTGTCTCCTGACAGAGAGGCCTTTGTTTCACCTGACAGAGAGGCCTTTGTTTCACCTGACAGAGAGGTCTTTGTTTCTCCTGACAGAGAGGTCTTTGTTTCTCCTGACAGAGAGGCCTTTGTTTCTCCTAACAGAGAGGTCTTTGTTTCTCCTGACAGAGAGGCCTTTGTTTCTCCTAACAGAGAGGTCTTTGTTTCTCTTGACAGAGGCCTTTGTTTCTCCTGACAGAGAGGCCTTTGTTTCTCCTGACAGAGAGGTCTTTGTTTCTCCTGACAGAGGCCTTTGTTTCTCCTAACAGAGAGGCCTTTGTTTCTCCTGGCAGAGAGGCCTTTGTTTCTCCTGGCAGAGAGGCCTTTGTTTCTCCTGACAGAGGCCTTTGTTTCTCCTGACAGAGAGGCCTTTGTTTCTCCTGACAGAGCTCTGTCTTTGTGTCTCCTGGCAGAGAGGCCTTTGTTTCTCCTGACAGAGAGGCCGTTGTTTCTCCTGACAGAGCTCTGTCTTTGTTTCTCCTGACAGAGAGGCCTTTGTTTCTCCTGGCAGAGAGGTCTTTGTGTCTCCTGGCAGAGAGGCCTTTGTGTCTCCTGGCAGAGAGGCCTTTGTGTCTCCTGACAGAGAGGCCTTTGTTTCTCCTGGCAGAGAGGTCTTTGTGTCTCCTGACAGAGAGGCCTTTGTGTCTCCTGACAGAGCTCTGCCTTTGTTTCTCCTGACAGAGAGGCCTTTGTTTCTCCTGACAGAGCTCTGTCTTTGTGTCTCCTGGCAGAGAGGCCTTTGTGTCTCCTGACAGAGAGGCCTTTGTGTCTCCTGACAGAGAGGCCTTTGTGTCTCCTGACAGAGAGGCCTTTGTTTCTCCTGACAGAGAGGCCTTTGTTTCTCCTGACAGAGAGGCCTTTGTTTCTCCTGACAGAGAGGCCTTTGTTTCTCCTGACAGAGAGGCCTTTGTTTCTCCTGACAGAGAGGCCTTTGTTTCTCCTGACAGAGAGGCCTTTGTGTCTCCTGACAGAGAGGCCTTTGTTTCTCCTGACAGAGAGGCCTTTGTTTCTCCTGACAGAGAGGCCTTTGTTTCTCCTGACAGAGCTCTGTCTTTGTGTCTCCTGGCAGAGAGGCCTTTGTGTCTCCTGGCAGAGAGGCCTTTGTTTCTCCTGACAGAGAGGTCTTTGTGTCTCCTGGCAGAGAGGCCTTTGTGTCTCCTGGCAGAGAGGCCTTTGTGTCTCCTGACAGAGAGGCCTTTGTTTCTCCTGACAGAGAGGCCTTTGTGTCTCCTGACAGAGAGGCCTTTGTTTCTCCTGACAGAGAGGCCTTTGTGTCTCTGACAGAGAGGCCTTTGTGTCTCCTGACAGAGAGGCCTTTGTGTCTCCTGACAGAGAGGCCTTTGTGTCTCCTGACAGAGAGACCTTTGTTTCTCCTGACAGAGAGGCCTTTGTTTCTCCTAACAGAGAGGCCTTTGTTTCTCCTAACAGAGAGGCCTTTGTTTCTCCTAACAGAGAGGCCTTTGTTTCTCCTAACAGAGAGGCCTTTGTTTCTCCTGACAGAGAGGCCTTTGTGTCTCCTGACAGAGAGGCCTTTGTTTCTCCTGACAGAGAGGTCTTTGTGTCTCCTGACAGAGAGGCCTTTGTTTCTCCTGACAGAGAGACCTTTGTTTCTCCTGACAGAGAGGCCTTTGTTTCTCCTAACAGAGAGGCCTTTGTTTCTCCTGACAGAGAGGCCTTTGTTTCTCCTGACAGAGAGGTCTTTGTGTCTCCTGGCAGAGAGGCCTTTGTGTCTCCTGACAGAGAGGCCTTTGTGTCTCCTGACAGAGAGGCCTTTGTTTCTCCTGGCAGAGAGGTCTTTGTGTCTCCTGGCAGAGAGGCCTTTGTGTCTCCTGGCAGAGAGGCCTTTGTTTCTCCTGGCAGAGAGGCCTTTGTTTCTCCTGGCAGAGAGGCCTTTGTTTCTCCTGACAGAGAGGCCTTTGTTTCTCCTGACAGAGAGGCCTTTGTTTCTCCTGACAGAGCTCTGTCTTTGTGTCTCCTGGCAGAGAGGCCTTTGTTTCTCCTGACAGAGAGGCCTTTGTTTCTCCTGACAGAGCTCTGTCTTTGTTTCTCCTGACAGAGAGGCCTTTGTTTCTCCTGGCAGAGAGGTCTTTGTGTCTCCTGGCAGAGAGGCCTTTGTGTCTCCTGGCAGAGAGGCCTTTGTTTCTCCTGACAGAGAGGTCTTTGTTTCTCCTGACAGAGAGGTCTTTGTGTCTCCTGACAGAGAGGCCTTTGTGTCTCCTGACAGAGCTCTGCCTTTGTTTCTCCTGACAGAGAGGCCTTTGTTTCTCCTGACAGAGAGGCCTTTGTTTCTCCTGACAGAGAGGCCTTTGTTTCTCCTGACAGAGAGGCCTTTGTTTCTCCTGACAGAGAGGCCTTTGTTTCTCCTGACACAGAGGCCTTTGTTTCTCCTGACAGAGAGGCCTTTGTTTCTCCTGACAGAGAGGCCTTTGTTTCTCCTGACAGAGAGGCCTTTGTTTCTCCTGACAGAGAGGCCTTTGTTTCTCCTGACAGAGAGGCCTTTGTTTCTCCTGACAGAGAGGCCTTTGTTTCTCCTGACAGAGAGGCCTTTGTTTCTCCTGGCAGAGAGGCCTTTGTTTCTCCTGACAGAGAGGCCTTTGTTTCTCCTGACAGAGAGGCCTTTGTTTCTCCTGACAGAGAGGCCTTTGTTTCTCCTGACAGAGAGGCCTTTGTTTCTCCTGACAGAGAGGCCTTTGTTTCTCCTGGCAGAGAGGCCTTTGTTTCTCCTGACAGAGAGGCCTTTGTTTCTCCTGACAGAGAGGCCTTTGTTTCTCCTGACAGAGAGGCCTTTGTGTCTCCTGACAGAGAGGCCTTTGTTTCTCCTGACAGAGAGGCCTTTGTTTCTCCTGACAGAGAGGCCTTTGTTTCTCCTGACAGAGAGGCCTTTGTGTCTCCTGACAGAGAGGCCTTTGTGTCTCCTGACAGAGAGGCCTTTGTTTCTCCTGACAGAGAGGCCTTTGTTTCTCCTGACAGAGAGGCCTTTGTTTCTCCTGACAGAGGCCTTTGTTTCTCCTGACAGAGAGGCCTTTGTTTCTCCTGACAGAGGCCTTTGTTTCTCCTGACAGAGAGGCCTTTGTTTCTCCTGACAGAGAGGCCTTTGTTTCTCCTGACAGAGAGGCCTTTGTTTGTCCTGACAGAGCTGTCTTTGTTTCTCCTGACAGAGAATTAATTCTGTATAATTCTGTATAATACTCTATAATATTGTATTATACTCCATAATATTGTATTATACTCTATAATATTGTATTATACTCTATAATATTGTATAATACTCTATAATGCTGTATAATACTCTGTAATATTGTATAATACTCTATAATTCTGTATAATACTGTATAATACTCTATAATATTGTATTATACTCTATAATATTGTATAATACTCTATAATGCTGTATAATATTCTATAATATTGTATAATACTCTATAATTCTGTATAATACTGTATAATACTCTATAATATTGTATTATACTCTATAATATTGTATAATACTCTATAATGCTGTATAATACTCTATAATATTGTATAATACTCTATAATTCTGTATAATACTGTATAATACTCTATAATATTGTATAATACTCTATAATTCTGTATAATACTGTATAATACTCTATAATATTGTATAATACTCTATAATGCTGTATAATACTCTATAATATTGTATAATACTCTATAATTCTGTATAATACTGTATAATACTCTATAATATTGTATAATACTCTATAATTCTGTATAATACTGTATAATACTCTATAATATTGTATTATACTCTATAATGCTGTATAATACTCTATAATATTGTATAATACTCTATAATTCTGTATAATACTGTATAATACTCTATAATATTGTATTATACTCTATAATGCTGTATAATACTCTATAATATTGTATAATACTCTATAATTCTGTATAATACTGTATAATACTCTATAATATTGTATTATAATAATAATAATAATAATATATGCCATTTAGCTGACGCTTTTATCCAAAGCGACTTACAGTCATGTGTGCATACATTCTACGTATGGGTGGTCCCGGGAATCGAACCCACTACCCTGGCGTTACAAGCGCCATGCTCTACCAACTGAGCCACAGAAGGACATTATACTCTATAATGCTGTATAATACTCTATAATATTGTATAATACTCTATAATACTGTATAATACTCTATAATATTGTATAATACTCTATAATTCTGTATAATACTGTATAATACTCTATAATATTGTATAATACTCTATAATATTGTATTATACTCTATAATATTGTATTATACTCTATAATATTGTATAATACTCTATAATTCTGTATAATACTGTATAATACTCTATAATATTGTATAATACTCTATAATATTGTATTATACTCTATAATATTGTATAATACTCTATAATTCTGTATAATACTGTATAATACTCTATAATATTGTATAATACTCTATAATATTGTATAATACTCTATAATATTGTATTATACTCTATAATATTGCCCCGTTCAAAAAGCAGGAAATCCCCTTAAACTCTCAGACATTTTAAAGCTAATTTGGGTCATTGCATCATTATTCACTAATCTTTCACTTCCTTTTCCTGAACGATAGAAGTGGGAGATTCTCAGACAGCGCAGCAGTGATTATCCTGGATTCTGTTTCCACGTTCAGCGGTTCTTTTTGCCACTACTGATAATGACATTTGATTCTTGCATAATCTGACATACTATATATTTTTCCCCCTCTTTCATTTCCTTAATTTAACCAAACGGATCAGTCTGAGATCCACGTATCATCTGAGAGACCAGGTAAGGATACAGCTTCACAATGCAACCCACATCCTACGTAGATTTAGCGGGTACATTTACAGCTAATGTAAAGCTGCATCACACACTGCTGGGTCGTAGTCAAGGAACCTTTTGGACTGAGAGAACCACAATGAGAAATTAAGTGCTTTAAGTGTCATGCATTTAAATGTACTGTATCCACATGTGTTGTTGAATTGCGTTTATATTGTCAAATCTAATGTCAATAAATATGTACGTTTTTGTTGACGATTTCTTCTCTGCTCTCTCTCCTACTGTCTCGACAGCGCAGAGATGTCTTTCACACGTGATAAAATGTCTTTGCACCTGCGCAACAGAATGCCGAAGTTTGTCACAAGAGTGAAAGCCACAGAGCTCATGGCCAACCTCCCCTGCCTTACACAGTCTGACAGGGTGGGTAGCTCAAATCAAATCAAATTTATTCATGTAGCCCTTCGTACATCAGCTGATATCTCAAAGTGCTCTACAGAAACCCAGCCTAAAACCCCAAACAGCAAGCAATGCAGGTGAAGAAGCACGGTGGCTAGGAAAAACTCCCAAGAAAGGTCAAAACCTAGGAAGAAACCTAGAGAGGAACCAGGCTATGAGGGGTGGCCAGTCCTCTTCTGGCTGTGCCGGGTGGAGATTATAACAGAACAGGGACTGATTTAGACCTGGGACACCAGGTGGGTGATTCCCCTCTAATCAGGGACTGATTTAGACCTGGGACACCAGGTGGGTGATTCCCCTCTAATCAGGGACTGATTTAGACCTGGGACACCAGGTGGGTGATTCCCCTCTAATCAGGGACTGATTTAGACCTGGGACACCAGGTGGGTGATTCCCCTCTAATCAGGGACTGATTTAGACCTGGGACACCAGGTGGGTGATTCCCCTCTAATCAGGGACTGATTTAGACCTGGGACACCAGGTGGGTGATTCCCCTCTAATCAGGGACTGATTTAGACCTGGGACACCAGGTGGGTGATTCCCCTCTAATCAGGGACTGATTTAGACCTGGGACACCAGGTGGGTGAATCCCCCTCTAATCAGGGACTGATTTAGACCTGGGACACCAGGTGGGTGATTCCCCTCTAATCAGGGAATCATTTAGACCTGGGACACCAGGTAGGTGATTCCCCTCTAATCAGGGACTGATTTAGACCTGGGACACCAGGTGGGTGAATCCCCCTCTAATCAGGGACTGATTTAGACCTGGGACACCAGGTGGGTGATTCCCCTTTAATCAGGGACTGATTTAGACCTGGGACACCAGGTGGGTGATTCCCCTCTAATCAGGGACTGATTTAGACCTGGGACACCAGGTGGGTGATTCCCCTCTAATCAGGGACTGATTTAGACCTGGGACACCAGGTGGGTGATTTCCCTCTAATCAGGGAATCATTTAGACCTGGGACACCAGGTAGGTGATTCCCCTCTAATCAGGGACTGATTTAGACCTGGGACACCAGGTGGGTGAATCCCCCTCTAATCAGGGACTGATTTAGACCTGGGACACCAGGTGGGTGAATCCCCCTCTAATCAGGGACTGATTTAGACCTGGGACACCAGGTGGGTGATTCCCCTCTAATCAGGGACCGATTTAGACTTGGGACACCAGGTGGGTGATTCCCCTCTAATCAGAGATCGATTTAGACCTGGGACACCAGGTGGGTGATTCCCCTCTAATCAGGGACTGATTTAGACCTGGGACACCAGGTGGGTGAATCCCCCTCTAATCAGGGACTGATTTAGACCTGGGACACCAGGTGGGTGAATCCCCCTCTAATCAGGGACTGATTTAGACCTGGGACACCAGGTGGGTGATTCCCCTCTAATCAGGGACTGATTTAGACCTGGGACACCAGGTGGGTGAATCCCCCTCTAATCAGGGACTGATTTAGACCTGGGACACCAGGTGGGTGATTTCCCTCTAATCAGGGAATCATTTAGACCTGGGACACCAGGTAGGTGATTCCCCTCTAATCAGGGACTGATTTAGACCTGGGACACCAGGTGGGTGAATCCCCCTCTAATCAGGGACTGATTTAGACCTGGGACACCAGGTGGGTGAATCCCCCTCTAATCAGGGACTGATTTAGACCTGGGACACCAGGTGGGTGATTCCCCTTTAATCAGGGACTGATTTAGACCTGGGACAGCAGGTGGGTGATTCCCCTCTAATCAGGGACTGATTTAGACCTGGGACACCAGGTGGGTGATTCCCCTCTAATCAGGGAATCATTTAGACATAACATACATGGTAATGGTTGGTTATGGCTGTGTCTAGTCAGGTATGGGTTAGGGTTGGTTATGGCTGTGTAGTCAGGTATGGGTTAGGGTTGGTTATGGCTGTGTCTAGTCAGGTATGGGTTGGTTATGGCTGTGTCTAGTCAGGTATGGGTTAGGGTTAGTTATGGCTGTGTCTAGTCAGGTATGGGTTAGGGTTGGTTATGGCTGTGTCTAGTCAGGTATGGGTTGGTTATGGCTGTGTCTAGTCAGGTATGGGATAGGGTTAGTTATGGCTGTGTCTAGTCAGGTATGGGTTAGGGTTGGTTATGGCTGTGTCTAGTCAGGTATGGGTTAGGGTTGGTTATGGCTGTGACTAGACAGGCCATGCCAACCTAACCCATACCTGACTATACACAGCCATAACCAACCCTGTGGCTGTGTAGTCAGGTATGGGTTAGGGTTGGTTATGGCTGTGTCTAGTCAGGTATGGGTTAGGGTTGGTTATGGCTGTGTATAGTCAGGTATGGGTTAGGGTTGGTTATGGCTGTGCATAGTCAGGTATGGGTTAGGGTTGGTTATGGCTGTGTCTAGTCAGGTATGGGTTAGGGTTGGTTATGGCTGTGTATAGTCAGGTATGGGTTAGGGTTGGTTATGGCTGTGTATAGTCAGGTACACTACATGACCAAAAGTATGTGGACAATATCTGATTCCAAAATCATGGGGATTAATATGGAGTTGGTCCCCCCTTCACTGCTACAACAGCTTTCCACTAGATTTTGGAACATTACTGCAGGGTTTTGCTTCCATTCAGCCACAAAAGCATTGGTGAGGTCGGGCACTGATGTTGGGCGATTAGGCCCGGTTCGCAGTCGGCGTTCCAATTCATCCCAAAGGAGTTCGATGGGGTTGAGGTCAGGGCACTCCGCAGGCCAGTCAAGTTCTTACATATTGATCTCGACAAACCATTTCTGTATGGACTAGAGGTCGACCGATTACGATTTTTCAACGCAGATACCGATTTTTGGAAGACCACAAAAAAGCCCATACCCGGGCCTCCCGCCCAACATCAGTGCCCGACCTCACCAATGCTTTTGTGGCTGAATGGAAGCAAAACCCTGCACCAATGCGGTGGCGCAGTTCTAGTTTTTCAAATATTTTCATTCCTCATATTCATAGGAGGAGATCCAGGCCATGAGGAATTGTGTCGGTAACTCCGCTGCAATGCAGATCCTGCTGGACTATGTACAGAAGAGAATGAACTGGCCAGAAGAGTTGATATCAGCTCTGGAGGTGGTGGAGCATCAGGACCTGGCTGATGAACTGAGGGCAGAGTGGACCAAGCACAACCAGACCAGTAAGTCACCATTACATTAAATCAAACTTTATTTTAAAGTGTGTTGTAAAAATCAAATACAAAAAACAGACTTTACAGTGAAACATCACTGGACACTAGTACCTTTGTGATAAAACATCACTAGACACTAGTACCTTTGTGATAAAACATCACTAGACACTAGTACCTTTGTGATAAAACATCACTAGACACTAGTACCTTTGTGATAAAACATCACTGGACACTAGTACCTTTGTGATAAAACATCACTAGACACTAGTACCTTTGTGATAAAACATCACTAGACACTAGTACCTTTGTGATAAAACATCACTAGACACTAGTACCTTTGTGATAAAACATCACTAGACACTAGTACCTTTGTGATAAAACATCACTAGACACTAGTACCTTTGTGATAAAACATCACTAGACACTAGTACCTTTGTGATAAAACATCACTAGACACTAGTACCTTTGTGATAAAACATCACTAGACACTAGTACCTTTGTGATAAAACATCACTGGACACTAGTACCTTTGTGATAAAACATCACTAGACACTAGTACCTTTGTGATAAAACATCACTAGACACTAGTACCTTTGTCTGTGATAAAACATCACTGGACACTAGTACCTTTGTCTGTGATAAAACATCACTAGACACTAGTACCTTTGTCTGTGATAAAACATCACTAGACACTAGTACCTTTGTGATAAAACATCACTAGACATTAGTACCTTTGTGATAAAACATCACTAGACACTAGTACCTTTGTGATAAAACATCACTAGACATTAGTACCTTTGTGATAAAACATCACTAGACACTAGTACCTTTGTGATAAAACATCACTAGACACTAGTACCTTTGTGATAAAACATCACTAGACACTAGTACCTTTGTCTGTGACTCCGTTCAAAATTGTGGATATGACGAGAGGTGAAAATGACTTTTTTTGTTGGTACTGTCTGGTACTTTTTTTGTTGGCCTCTCTGAGCCCGGTTCCTCTCTAGGTTTCTTCCTAGGGTCCTGCCTTTCTAGGGAGGTTTTCCAGGCCACTGTGCCTCTGCACCAGCATTTCTCAGTCTTTGGGGTTTTAAACTGGGTATCTGTACAGCACTTTGTGAAAAACATTGATGGATAAAGGGCTTTATAAGGGTGGTGTATAAAGGGCTTTATCTTTGTGATAAAGGGCTTTATCAGGTGGTGTATAAAGGGCTTTATATCGGTGATGTATACAGGGCTTTATAGGGTTGAGATAAAACAGGGCTTCACTAGTACCTTTGGTGTATAAAGGGCTTTATATGACGGTGGTGTATAAAGGGCTTTTTTTATGGGTGGTGTATTTTTTGGGCTTTATAAGGTTCCTGTATAAAGGGCTTTATCAGGGTGATGTATAGGGAGTTTTCCAGGCCTTTGCCTCTCAGCATTTCTCAGTCTTTGGGGTTTTAAAGGGCTTTATATTTGAAAAACATTGATATAAAGGGCTTTATAAGGGTGGTGTATAAAGGGCTTTATAAGGGTGGTGTATAAAGGGCTTTATCAGGGTGATGTATAAAGGGCTTTATCAGGGTGGTGTATAAAGGGCTTTATATCGGTGGTGTATAAAGGGCTTTATCAGGGTGGTGTATAAAGGGCTTTATAAGGGTGGTGTATAAAGGGCTTTATAAGGGTGGTGTATAAAGGGCTTTATATCGGTGATGTATAAAGGGCTTTATCAGGGTGATGTATAAAGGGCTTCATAAGGGTGGTGTATAAAGGGCTTTATAAGGGTGGTGTATAAAGGGCTTTATAAGGGTGGTGTATAAAGGGCTTTATAAGGGTGGTGTATAAAGGGCTTTATAAGGGTGATGGATAAAGGGCTTTATCAGGATGATGTATAAAGGGCTTTATATCGGTGATGGATATAGGGCTTTATAAGGGTTGTGTATAAAGGGCTTTATCAGGGTTGTGTATAAAGGGCTTTATCAGGGTGGTGTATAAAGGGATTTATAAGGATGATGGAGAAAGGGCTTTATCAGGGTGATGTATAAAGGGCTTTATCGGGGTGATGTATAAAGGGCTTTATAAGGGTGGTGTATACAGGGCTTTATCAGGGTGGTGTATACAGGGCTTTATCAGGGTAGTGTGTAAAGGGCTTTTTCAGGGCGTTGTATAAAGGGCTTTATCAGGGTGGTGTATAAAGGGCTTCATAAGGGTGATGTATAAAGGGCTTTATCGGGGTGGTGTATAAAGGGCTTTATCAGGGTGGTGTATAAAGGGCTTTATAAGGGTGGTGTATAAAGGGCTTTATAAGGGTGATGTATAAAGGGCTTTATAAGGGTGATGGATAAAGGGCTTTATAAGGGTGATGGATAAAGGGCTTTATAAGGGTGATTGATAAAGGGCTTTATAAGGGTGGTGTATAAAGGGCTTTATAAGGGTGATGTATAAAGGGCTTTATAAGGGTGGTGTATAAAGGGCTTTATAAGGGTGCTGTATACAGGGCTTTATAAGGGTGGTGTATAAAAGGCTTTATATCGGTGATGTATAAAGGGCTTTATCAGGGTGATGTATAAAGGGCTTTATAAGGGTGGTGTATAAAGGGCTTTATAAGGGTGGTGTATAAAGGGCTTTATAAGGGTGGTGTATAAAGGGCTTTATAAGGGTGGTGTATAAAGGGCTTTATAAGGGTGATGGATAAAGGGCTTTATCAGGATGATGTATAAAGGGCTTTATATCGGTGATGGATATAGGGCTTTATAAGGGTTGTGTATAAAGGGCTTTATCAGGGTTGTGTATAAAGGGCTTTATCAGGGTGGTGTATAAAGGGCTTTATAAGGATGATGGAGAAAGGGCTTTATCAGGGTGATGTATAAAGGGCTTTATCGGGGTGATGTATAAAGGGCTTTATAAGGGTGGTGTATACAGGGCTTTATCAGGGATTGTGTAAAGGGCTTTATCAGGGTGGTGTATACAGGGCTTTATCAGGGTGGTGTGTAAAGGGCTTTTTCAGGGCGTTGTATAAAGGGCTTTATCAGGGTGGTGTATAAAGGGCTTCATAAGGGTGATGTATAAAGGGCTTTATCAGGGTGGTGTATAAAGGGCTTTATAAGGGTGATGTATAAAGGGCTTTATAAGGGTGATGGATAAAGGGCTTTATAAGGGTGGTGTGTAAAGGGCTTTATATTGGTGATGGATGAAGGGCTTTATAAGTGTGATGTATAAAGGGCTTTATAGGGGTGATGTATAAAGGGCTTTATAAGGGTGATGGATAAAGGGCTTTATAAGGGTGATGGATAAAGGGCTTTATAAGGGTGATGGATAAAGGGCTTTATAAGGGTGGTGTATAAAGGGCTTTATCAGGGTGGTGTATAAAGGGCTTCATAAGGGTGATGTATAAAGGGCTTTATAAGGGTGATGGATAAAGGGCTTTATAAGGGTGGTGTGTAAAGGGCTTTATATTGGTGATGGATGAAGGGCTTTATAAGTGTGATGTATAAAGGGCTTTATAGGGGTGATGTATAAAGGGCTTTATAAGGGTGATGGATAAAGGGCTTTATAAGGGTGATGGATAAAGGGCTTTATAAGGGTGATGGATAAAGGGCTTTATAAGGGTGATGGATAAAGGGCTTTATAAGGGTGGTGTATAAAGGGCTTTATAAGGGTGATGTATAAAGGGCTTTATAAGGGTGGTGTATAAAGGGCTTTATAAGGGTGGTGTATACAGGGCTTTATATGCTCCCCAGAGCCAGAATTTATTAGGGGTGGCAGGTAGCCTAGTGGTTAGAGCAACTGAAAGATTGCTAGATCGAATCCCTGAGCTGACAAGGTAAACATCTATTGTTCTGCCCCCTGAACAAGGCAGTTACCCAACTGTTTCTAGGCCGTCATTGTAAATAAGAATGTGTTCTTAAACTGACTTGCCTAGTTAAAATAATAGAATTGATTAAATGCTGTAAACGACTGGTCCACTTGATTCATCTCAGGACATTTTCCAGCAGGTTTCACCATTACGATAAATCTTAGACAGAACATGGAGGGTACATCTGTTGGGGATGTTGATGCCGGTCCTTCTGTAGCTCAGTTGGTAGAGCATGGCGCTTGTAACGCCAGGGTAGTGGGTTCGATTCCCGGGACCACCCATACGTAGAATGTATGCACACATGACTGTAAGTTGCTTTGGATAAAAGCGTCTGCTAAATGGCATATATTATTATATTATTGATGTGCCTTATTCTTATATACCATATAACTATAACTAACTATAACTATAACTAACTATAACTATAACTAATAATAACTATAACTAACTATAACTCATTTCCTTTTTAAAGTCTAATCTGCTTTTGTTTCCCCAGATCCTTCTCCTGCTGCTCCTCCTACCAGCCCACCTCTGCCCATCTCAGAGAGCTCTGATGACCCTACATCTTCTATGGTCCTCCCAGCACCACCTTCAGAGTCACTCAGCCCTGAGATTGCTGCCTGTCCAGCGGATGGTGGCCAGCCAGTAGTCCCCACGAGTTCAGTTGCTGAGGCTCCCATCGCTGGTGCCTCCCCAGAGCCAGTTCCACAGGCTCTGGAAGCAGCAGTAAAACCTGTCACAGCCACCCAGGCAGCACCTTTGCCTGCCACAGTGGTCTCTGAACCACAGCCTCCACTCTCTCACTCTGATAACGCTGCCTTCTCTCAGCCTGGTCCTGTAGCAACGGGATCTCTGGAGGATAACCCATCTCATATAGTCCTGTCTGAAACCACTCTCACCTTGCCAGTGTCAGACCTAAACCCAGCCCTGTCCCAGACTGAATGCACCCCCACTGCTGCTGCCTCTGCCTCGGTCCAGGCCCCTGAGAAAGGTCCTGTTCAGGACGCCACGCCCACTGCTGCTGCCTCTGCCTCGGTCCAGGCCCCTGAGAAAGGTCCTGTTCAGGACGCCACGCCCACTGCTGCTGCCTCTGCCTCGGTCCAGGCCCCTGAGAAAGGTCCTGTTCAGGACGCCACGCCCACCACTGCTGCCTCTGCCTCGGTCCAGGCCCCTGAGAAAGGTCCTGTTCAGGACGCCACGCCCACTGCTGCTGCCTCTGCCTCGGTCCAGGCCCCTGAGAAAGGTCCTGTTCAGGACGCCACGCCCACTGCTGCTGCCTCTGCCTCGGTCCAGGCCCCTGAGAAAGGTCCTGTTCAGGACGCCACGCCCACCACTGCTGCCTCTGCCTCGGTCCAGGCCCCTGAGAAAGGTCCTGTTCAGGACGCCACGCCCACTGCTGCTGCCTCTGCCTCGGTCCAGGCCCCTGAGAAAGGTCCTGTTCAGGACGCCACTCCACCAACAGCCAAAGTGATCTCCTTCCACCAGAGGCCAGTAGAGGCCTCTGATCCAACTGCAACTCAGGTGAATAGTATTTCTTGTTAGATTTTGTATGTTTACTGACTAGATAGAGTTAAATTCAGTTTATCTTACTAATGAAAGGAAATCTGTTGACCACATCTACATTTTTGAATTTTCAGCGAAGAGTTGAAAACATTGACGAGAAGCGGGAACTTAAAGCTATCTCTCCTCCAGGTGACTGCAGACGACCAGCACGCCGAGCCGCCTCAGAGCGAGAGCCATCACTTCTCCCCGGTCACGACACCAGCCTCGTCCCCAGTGCATACCTCCGTGGATGAGGATAACTGGGAGCTCAGCAAGCCTGACGTTCTCCTCAGTGAGAACCAGCCATACTCAGGAGGCTCATGGCTTCTGCAGATGGATAGCCGGTCAGTGTTGGACCCAGAGCCGGCTGCTGTGACGAGTCCTGCTGCTGGGACCTGTCCTGCTGCTGCGACCTGTCCTGTGACCTGTCCTGTGACCTGTCCTGCTGCTGTGACCTGTCCTGTGACCTGTCCTGCTCCTGTGACCTGTCCTGCTGCTGTGACCTGTCCTGTGACCTGTCCTGTGACCCGTCCTGTGACCTGTCCTGCTGCTGTGACCTGTCCTGTGACCTGTCCTGTGACCTGTCCTGTGACCTGTCCTGTGACCTGTCCTGCTGCTGTGATCTGTCCTACTGTGGTCCCAGACCACTTGTCTAGTGTTCCAGGCCCTCTGACTAGTGTAACGCCTCTGCCATGTCAGGAGCACGTGTCCCATAACGAGCCTGAGGAGGACACGTACCAGGAGGTGCTGATCAATGTAATTCATGTGTCTGAGGACGCGTACATCCAGAATCAGGAAGGCCAAACACAGAGCATGCTGGGTAATAAGGATGCAGGTGTGTCTGAAACCCTCCCACCAGTTCAGAACCACAACAGCCGATCGCGGATCACACCTCTCTCTGGATCTACGGAACTTGACCTGTCGTCTGGTCCGAACCGGCACGACCGAGCTGAGGACATTCTGGGGAAAGCAGTTAGTAAGTCTGACGACTCTCGGGATCTGATTATGATCGTTAACGGCCAAGCCGCCAGCCCCTCAACCACACATCCTGATCCTCCGCCTCCAGCCACTTCTCCTTCTGTCACCATCGCCAATGACAACTGTCCTCTCCCGGAGGCTGTGGAGGCAGAGGTCATGGAGGCAGAGGTCATGGAGGCAGAGGTCATGGAGGCAGAGGTCATGGAGGCAGAGGTCATGGAGGCAGAGGTCATGCTCAAGGCCATGATGGCTAGCGTTGTCCCTGAGCTGAAGCAGAAACAGGAGGGGGAGGGAGCCAGAAGAGGAGGGGGATACCACTTCCTGGGGGATACCACTTCCTGGGGGATACCACTTCCTGGGGGATACCACTTCCTGGGGGCTGCTGTCCTGGGTGTCTCGGTCCTGTTCGTAGCCTGGAGAAGGAAGAATTAAGGGTTTTGGGAAAGAAGGATGTCTGAAGTTAGAATCACAGACAGACTATCATCTCCTTGCCTCCTGATCAGCCTTATTGGAAGAGAGGTCCCTCTCCTCTGATTTTCTTCTGCAATGAGATTTGAGAAGGTGAGGAGAGAGGATGTGCAAATCAAATAGAGATTAATGGAGAAATAGCTGAACTGCTGTGAAAAGAAGAGAAGATTGTGGTTCAAGATTTTAAGACATTATTGGCCCAGTGCTTTATTGTGTTGTTAGTAATGAAGGTGCTGAAATTAAGTATTTATAGGTGACCGATAGCAGCACTTATCCAAGACTTTGATCGACAGTCTAAATCAAATCAAAGTTTATTTGTCACATGCACTGAATACAACAGGTGTAGTAGACCTCACAGTGAAATGCTGAATACAACAGGTGTAGTAGACCTTACAGTGAAATGCTGAATACAACAGGTGTAGTAGACCCCACAGTGAAATGCTGAATGCAACAGGTGTAGTAGACCTCACAGTGAAATGCTGAATACAACAGGTGTAGTAGACCTTACAGTGAAATGCTGAATACAACAGGTGTAGTAGACCCCACAGTGAAATGCTGAATGCAACAGGTGTAGTAGACCTTACAGTGAAATGCTGAATACAACAGGTGTAGTAGACCTCACAGTGAAATGCTGAATACAACAGGTGTAGTAGACCTCACAGTGAAATGCTGAATACAACAGGTGTAGTAGACCTCACAGTGAAATGCTGAATACAACAGGTGTAGTAGACCTTACAGTGAAATGCTGAATACAACAGGTGTAGTAGACCTCACAGTGAAATGCTGAATACAACAGGTGTAGTAGACCTCACAGTGAAATGCTGAATACAACAGGTGTAGTAGACCTTACAGTGAAATGCTGAATACAATAGGTGTAGTAGACCTACAGTGAAATGCTGAATACAACAGGTGTAGTAGACCTCACAGTGAAATGCTGAATACAACAGGTGTAGTAGACCTCACAGTGAAATGCTGAATACAACAGGTGTAGTAGACCTTACAGTGAAATGCAGTGAAATGCTGAATACAACAGGTGTAGTAGACCTCACAGTGAAATGCTGAATACAACAGGTGTAGTAGACCTTACAGTGAAATGCTGAATACAACAGGTGTAGTAGACCTTACAGTGAAATGCTGAATACAACAGGTGTAGTAGACCTACAGTGAAATGCTGAATACAACAGGTAGTAGACCTCACAGTGAAATGCTGAATACAACAGGTGTAGTAGACCTCACAGTGAAATGCTGAATACAACAGGTGTAGTAGACCTTACAGTGAAATGCTGAATACAACAGGTGTAGTAGACCTCACAGTGAAATGCTGAATACAACAGGTGTAGTAGACCTCACAGTGAAATGCTGAATACAACAGGTGTAGTAGACCTTACAGTGAAATGCTGAATACAACAGGTGTAGTAGACCTTACAGTGAAATGCTGAATACAACAGGTGTAGTAGACCTTACAGTGAAATGCTGAATACAACAGGTGTAGTAGACCTTACAGTGAAATGCTGAATACAACAGGTGTAGTAGACCTTACAGTGAAATGCTGAATACAACAGGTGTATGTTGTGGAATAATCAGAATTAGTTGGTAACATAGGTAAGATGTTTTATATTCATCATATGTTTGTAAGTTACTTCTACATTTATACGGAGACTTGATTACACACAGGTGGATTGTATTTATCATCATTAGTCATTTAGGTCAACATTGGATCATTCAGAGATCCTCACTGAACTTCTGGAGAGAGTTTGCTGCACTGAAAGTAAAGGGGCTGAATAATTTTGCACGCCCAATTTTTCAGTTTTTGATTTGTTAAAAAAGTTTGAAATATCCAATAAATGTCGTTCCACTTCATGATTGTGTCCCACTTGTTGTTGATTCTTCACAAAAAAAATACAGTTTTATATCTTTATGTTTGAAGCCTGAAATGTGGCAAAAGGTCGCAAAGTTCAAGGGGGCCGAATACTTTCGCAAGGCACTGTATGTGTTCACTTGAAGATACCAACTTTGACTTTCCAAAACTTCAAATGTGTTGCTTTCTTAGACATTTTCATGTAGACTTCGTCACGACGTTGGCCTGAAGGGGGAGGTAAATACCTTTTTCCTCTCTCTACTCTACCGACCAATGAAAATCCATTTAGTTAACGTAGAGAGGAGTCTGGTGACATCAGAAGGTGGGAAACGGAACCATATATCGGTAATCCAACCAGTTGAAAATATGCGTTGGGACTCATATGAATATGATGTCAGTTCAGTTGATGTCTGAGACATGATTACTGATGATAGGACGAAATAAACTGTATCTCGGAATGAAACTATTTGTGAGAAGATGAAAGGACGGTTTGTCAGAAGAACACCACTCTGCTCACTCAGAGGCCCCGCCCATGTGAACAGACCTGGGTTGTAAACTATGAAACACGGCCCTCTCTCCCAATCCTATATAAACCCCTTGACGAAAATGTAACTTTCTATTCCGAGTACGTTAGGGCGACGGTCCTACGTTAAAAGGGCTCAGATAACAGCCTGTTCCAAGGACGTGAGGACTTACCATCCCCACGTTGAAAGGTCAAACACCACCTACAGAACTAAGCCAACCTCAGCAAGAACCTAACGCAATTGGCATCAAATTTCACTGTGCAGGTGATGACCAACACGCGGAAAGGATGAATTTCGACGATACCAGACAGAATATGAGCTTAAAAGTATGGCAACTTGGTATGAACTTTGAACTCTTATTCACTCCAGAAGTGAAACCTCCTAGCCGTTGAGTTAGCAGCAGTCGCTAAATGCTGGCTAGGGGAGGACGGACAGAGTATCCATTCTACCACGCTCCAGTTCACCAAGAGACATTCTTCAAAGGACAAACCGGCCTTCCATTGACGACAAATCTACCGAAGCGCAGCTCAGAATAAATATTTATTGCATTCTCCTTTTCCAAATGGGTGGTAATTTAGAATGCATAAGATACTGTATTTACAGTCTTCCCGCTCTTTCACTCAAACCCAGCCCGTTTTCTTTGTGTAACCAGCCTCTATATCGGCTCTGTTCACCAGGTCCATCAATGTATGATTAATTCTGTGTATATGTAATTCTGTGTGATTAGTTATGTATTTAGTAAATAAATAATTAAACCAAATGTTGTATTGCTGATTCAACTTGTTAGCCAGGGTTCATGAAGATATCTGAAAGTTGTAAATTCTTGGTTGAGACTAAATAAGGTGAGGATTAAATATTGACTGCTACTGATGTAAAAGATGACCAGGTCTTTAAGAGTTTATTCGGAAGATAACAGCTCTATAAACACTCTTTCGTGGTGCCCCGACTTTCTAGTTGAATTATTTACCTGAGTAGCTTAATCAGGTAATATTAATTACAGAGAAATGATTTTATAGAATAGCATGTCATATCATTTAATCCGGTATAGCCAAAGACACGACAACTTGATTGTTTGTTTTAGATCGTTGTCTTGCTGCATGACACACAGCTGTGCTTCAGCATCAGCTCACAGACGGTTGGCCTGACATTCTCCTGTAGAATTCTCTGATACAGAGCAGAATTCATGGTTCCTTCTATTAAGGCAAGTCATCCAGGTCCTGAGGCAGCAAAGCCTCCCCAAACCATCACACTACCACCACCATGCTGACCCCAAACCATCTCTACCACCACCATGCTTGACTGTTGGTATGAGGTTCTTACTGTTGAATGCAGTGTTTGGTTTTTGCCAGACATAATGGGACCCATGTCATCCAAAAGGTTGACTCCAGTTTGCCAAAAAGCACATTTACATTACATTTAAGTCATTTAGCAGACGCTCTTATCCAGAGCGACTTACAAATTGGTGCATTCACCTTATGACATCCAGTAGAATAGTCACTTTACAATAGTGCATCTAAATCTTAAAGGGGGAGGGGGGTGAGAAGGATTTTATCCTATCCTTTATTCCTTAAAGAGGTGGGGTTTCAGGTGTCTCCGGAAGGTGGTGATTGACTCCGCTGTCCTGGCGTCGTGAGGGAGTTTGTTCCACCATTGGGGGCCAGAGCAGCGAACAGTTT
Organism: Oncorhynchus keta; assembly: GCF_023373465.1. Taxonomy (NCBI): domain Eukaryota; kingdom Metazoa; phylum Chordata; class Actinopteri; order Salmoniformes; family Salmonidae; genus Oncorhynchus; species Oncorhynchus keta. Next base: position 3,073,524 of record NC_068455.1, read on the forward strand.
TGACTGGGCTGGCGGGAACTGTACTTCTCAGTGGTAGGGAGGCGAGCAGGCCAGAGGTGGATGAACGCAGTGCCCTTGTTTGGGTGTAGGGCCTGATCAGAGCCTGGAGGTACTGAGGTGCCGTTCCCCTCACAGCTCCGTAGGCAAGCACCATGGTCTTGTAGCGGATGCGAGCTTCAACTGGAAGCCAGTGGAGAGAGCGGAGGAGCGGGTGACGTGAGAGAACTTGGGAAGGTTGAACACCAGACGGGCTGCGGCGTTCTGGATGAGTTGTAGGGTTTAATGGCACAGGCAGGGAGCCCAGCCAATGAAGTTGCAGTAGTCCAGACGGGAGATGACAAGTGCCTGGATTAGGACCTGCGCCGCTTCCTGTGTGAGGCAGGGTCGTACTCTGCGGATGTTGTAGAGCATGAACCTACAGGAACGGGCATACAGGAATGGAGTTGTCAACCGTGATGGCGAGATCATGGAACGGGCAGTCCTTCCCCGGGAGGAAGAGCAGCTCCGTCTTGCCGAGGTTCAGCTTGAGGTGGTGATCCGTCATCCACACTGATATGTCTGCCAGACATGCAGAGATGCGATTCGCCACCTGGTCATCAGAAGGGGGAAAGGAGAAGATTAATTGTGTCGTCTGCATAGCAATGATAGGAGAGACCATGTGAGGTTATGACAGAGCCAAGTGACTTGGTGTATAGCGAGAATAGGAGAGGGCCTAGAACAGAGCCCTGGGGACACCAGTGGTGAGAGCGCGTGGTGAGGAGACAGATTCTCGCCACGCCACCTGGTAGGAGCGACATGTCAGGTAGGACGCAAAGCGTGGGCCGCGCCGGAGATGCCCAACTCGGAGAGGGTGGAGAGGAGGATCTGATGGTTCACAGTATCGAAGGCAGCCGATAGGTCTAGAAGGATGAGAGGAGAGAGAGTTAGCTTTAGCGGTGCGGAGCGCCTCCGTGATACAGAGAAGAGCAGTCTCAGTTGAATGACTAGTCTTGAAACCTGACTGATTTGGATCAAGAAGGTCATTCAGAGAGATAGCGGGAGAGCTGGCCAAGGACGGCACGTTCAAGAGTTTTGGAGAGAAAAGAAAGAAGGGATACTGGTCTGTAGTTGTTGACATCGGAGGGATTGAGTGTAGGTTTTTTCAGAAGGGGTGCAACTCTCGCTCTCTTGAGGACGGAAGGGACGTAGCCAGCGGTCAGGGATGAGTTGATGAGCGAGGTGAGGTAAGGGAGAAGGTCTCCGGAAATGGTCTGGAGAAGAGAGGAGGGGATAGGGTCAAGCGGGCAGGATTTAGATGCACTATTGTAAAGTGGCTGTTCCACTGGATGTCATAAGGTGTATGCACTGTCGTAGATAATCGTTACAGAAATATAATACTGTCTATAGAAATATAATACTCTCAGAAGAAACTGTTGAATTCAATGTAGACTTTAATGCAAGTTATTAAAGCCGTGCTGGTCCATGGGAAAGCCGCCGGTAGCACTGGCTCTGCTTTTATACATACATAGTATTGGTGTACATTACATATGTATACAAAGTCACTCCCCCTTAGTATCTGCTTTTGGTCACAACGATGGCAGAACTCTTTCCATGTTCTAAAAATAATGTATATACTGCATGCCCATGTTTTACATGTTAGTCATCAGTCATCCTGCCTACATCTTCATTCCTGCACCCTGCTGACCACAGCATGTTCAGCTGTCATGAATGCACGTATGGCCTTGGTTAATGTATTCCTACATAAATAGAGTATGGTCTGGGTGTCATATGGCCTGGATATCATATTCTCTTAATGTGCATGTGCTTGCTACTTCAGCCTCTCAATGGTTTGCTCCAACAGCACCAATTTGTAAGTCGCTCTGGATAAGAGCGTCTGCTAAATGACTTAAATGTAATGTAATGTTGTTGGGCGGCCGGCCGTCACAAGACGCGAGATTTCATCTGGAGAGAGAGGGGAGAAAGAGGTCAGAGCACAGGGTAGGGCAGTGTGAGCAGAACCAGCGGTGCCGTTTGACTTAGCAAACGAGGATCGGATGTCGTCGACCTTCTTTTCAAAAATGGTTGACGAAGTCATCTGCAGAGAGGGAGGGGGGGGGGGAGGAGGATTCAGGAGTGAGGAGAAGGTGGCAAAGAGCTTCCTAGGGTTAGAGGCAGATGCTTGGAATTTCGAGTGGTAGAAAATGGCTTTAGCAGCAGAGACAGAGGAGGAAAATGTAGAGAGGAGGGAGTGAAAGGATGCCAGGTCCGCAGGGAGGCGAGTTTTCCTCCATTTCCGCTCAGCTGCCCGGAGCCCTGTTCTGTGAGCTCGCAATGAGTCGTCTAGCCATGGGGCGGGAGGGGAGGACCGCGCCGGCCTGGAGGATAGGGGACATAGAGAGTCAAAGGATGCAGAAAGGGAGGAGAGGAGGGTTGAGGAGGCAGAATCAGGAGATAGGTTGGAGAAGGTATGAGCAGAGGGAAGAGATGATAGGATGGAAGAGGAGAGAGTAGCGGGGGAGAGAGAGCGAAGGTTGGGACGGCGCGATACCATCCGAGTAGGGGCAGTGTGGGAGGTGTTAGATGACAGCGAGAGGGAAAAGGATACAAGGTAGTGGTCGGAGACTTGGAGGAGTTGCAATGAGGTTAGTGGAAGAACAGCATCTAGTAAAGATGAGGTCGAGCGTATTGCCTGCCTTGTGAGTAGGGGCGGAAGGTGAGAGGGTGAGGTCAAAGAGGAGAGGAGTGGAAAGAAGGAGGCAGAGAGGAATGAGTCAAAGGTAGACGTGGGGGAGGTTAAAGTCGCCCAGCACTGTGAGAGGTGACCCGTCCTCAGGAAAGGAGCTTATCAAGGTATCAAGCTCATTGATGAACTCTCCGAGGAACCTGGAGGGCGATAAATGATAAGGATGTTAAGCTTGAAAGGGCTGGTAACTGTGACAGCATGGAATTCAAAGGAGGCGATAGACAGATGGGTGAGGGAGAAAGAGAGAATGACCACTTGGGAGAGATGAGGATCCCGGTGCCACCACCCCGCTGACCAGAAGCTCTCGGGGTGTGCGAGAACACGTGGGCGGACGAGGAGAGAGCAGTAGGAGTAGCAGTGTTATCTGTGGTGATCCATGTTTCCGTCAGTGCCAAGAAGTCGAGGACTGGAGGGAGGCATAGGCTGAGATGAACTCTGCCTTGTTGGCCGCAGATCGGCAGTTCCAGAGGCTACCGGAGACCTGGAACTCCACATGGGTCGTGCGCGCTGGGACCACCAGATTAGGGTGGCCGCGGCCACGCGGTGTGGAGCGTTTGTATGGTCTGTGCAGAGAGGAGAGAACAGGGATAGACAGACACATAGTTGACAGGCTACAGCAGAGGCTACGCTAATGCAAAGGAGATTGGAATGACAAGTGGACTACACGTCTCGAATGTTCAGAAAGTTAAGCTTACGTAGTAAGAATCTTATTGACTAAAATGATTAAAATGATACAGTACTGCTGAAGTAGGCTAGCTGGCAGTAGCTGCGTTGTTGACACTACACTAATCAAGTCGTTCCGTTGAGTGTAATAGTTTCTGCAGTGCTGCTATTCGGGTTCTAGCTGGCTAGCTAGCAGTGTTGTTTACGTTACGTTGCGTTAAAAGAACGACAATAGCTGGCTAGCTAACCTAGAAAATCGCTCTGGACTACACAATTATCTTTGATACAAAGACGGCTATGTAGCTAGCTATGTAGCTAGCTACGATCAAACAAATCAAACCGTTGTACTGTAATGAAATGAAATGAAAATGTGATACTACCTGTGAGTGCGACCGGGTTGTTGAGTTCAATTCAGTAGACGTTGGCTAGCTGTTAGCTGTTAGCTGTTGGCTAGCTAGCAGAGTCTCCTACGTTAAGGACGACAAATAGCTGGCTAGCTAACCTCGGTAAATTAAGATAATCACTCCAAGAGTACACACTCTAAACTACACAATTATCTTGGATACAAAGACAGCTATGTAGCTAGCTAACACTAAACTAATCAAGTCGTTCAGTTGAGTGTAATAGTACTACAGTGCTGCTAATCAGTGGGCGTTTGCTAGCGTTTGCTAGCTGGCTAGCTGCTGGGCGAATAGCAGTGAAGGCTACGTTAGGGCGACGAAATACGATAATTATGCAATTATCTCTGATACAAGGACGGCTATGTAGCTAGCTAAGAAGAAATTGCTAAGATTAGACAAATCAACCGTTGTACTATAATGAAATGTAATGAAATGTAATGAAAAAGTTATACTACCTGCGGAGCGAAGTGCGATGCGACCGCCGCTCCAACCCGGAAGTAGCACCTGGGATGATCATCAAGTCTCTTGGAAGAATATTCTATTTCACAGATTAGTCAAAGTAAAACTGTTTGGACGACAGTGGTCCCATTATGGGGCGACAGGTAGCCTAGTGCATTGGTCCCATTATGGGGCGACAGGTAGCCTAGTGCATTGGTCCCATTATGGGGCGACAGGTAGCCTAGTGCATTGGTCCCATTATGGGGCGACAGGTAGCCTAGTGCATTGGTCCCATTATGGGGCGACAGGTAGCCTAGTGCATTGGTCCCATTATGGGGCGACGGGTAGCCTAGTGCATTGGTCCCATTATGGGGCGACAGGTAGCCTAGTGCATTGGTCCCATTATGGGGCGACAGGTAGCCTAGTGCATTGGTCCCATTATGGGGCGACAGGTAGCCTAGTGCATTGGTCCCATTATGGGGCGACAGGTAGCCTAGTGCATTGGTCCCATTATGGGGCGACAGGTAGCCTAGTGCTTTGGTCCCATTATGGGGCGACGGGTAGCCTAGTGCATTGGTCCCATTATGGGGAGACAGGTAGCCTAGTGCATTGGTCCCATTATGGGGCGACAGGTAGCCTAGTGCATTGGGCCAGTAACCGAAGGGGTGCTGGATCGAATCCCCGAGCTGACAGGGTAAAAATCTGTCGTTCTGCCGCTGAACAAGGGTCCGTCATTGTAAATAATAATAATACCTGACTTGCCTCGTTAAATAAATATGCCTGTTAATAACGAACTCTGCTTTCCACAGTAAGAATCTCATACCAACTGTCCAGCATGGTGGTGGGGATTTGTGGTACGTGACAATGCCCTAAATGTGGCCATGCTGCACATCCTAGTGAGAGGAATATCATGAAATCAAATGTTTATATAGTCCCTTCAGAATGCATTCATGACTTATTCCACATTTTTTTGTGTGACAGAAAATTAGCTATTTCTGTATTTAAGACATTTGCTGAAATGTCTAAAAATATGTTTTCTCTTTGTCATTATGGGGTGTTGTGTGTTGATGTGGAATAAGTCAAGGGGTACTTTCTGAAGGCACTGTAAATAGTCTTGTAATTACACTTATATTGTTATGCAGACACAATGTAAATGTTGGGCTCTCTCTCATTATGGGGTACGTACCAGTTGGTTAGGTACTTTTTTTTAAAACAATTTTTACCTTCACTTAACTAGGCAAGTCAGTCAAGAACAAATTCTTATATATCAATGACGGCCTAGGAACAGTGGGTTGTTCAGGGGCAGAATGACAGATTTGTCAGCTCAGGGATATGAACTTGAAACCATTTTGGTTACTAGTCCAATGCTCTAACCACTAGGCTACCCTGCCGCCCCAGGCTTTAGTGAATCTTCTAGATGGACTGTCTGTCAGCCTTCTAGATGGACTTGACCCCTCCTGTCTCAGCCTCCAGTATTTATGCTGCAGTAGTTTGTGTCGGGGGGCTAGGGTCAGTTTGTTATATCTGGAGTACTTCTCCTGTCCTATTCGGTGTCCTGTGTGAATCTAAGTGTGCGTTCTCTAATTCTCTCCTTCTTTCTTTCTCTCTCTCGGAGGACCTGAGCCCTAGGACCATGCCCCAGGACTACCTGACATGATGACTCCTTGCTGTCCCCAGTCCACCTGGCCATGCTGCTGCTCCAGTTTCAACTGACCTGAGCCCTAGGACCATGCCCCAGGACTACCTGACATGATGACTCCTTGCTGTCCCCAGTCCACCTGGCCATGCTGCTGCTCCAGTTTCAACTGTTCTGCCTTACTATTATTTGACCATGCTGGTCATTTTGAACATTTGAACATCTTGGCCATGTTCTGTTATAATCTCCACCCGGCACAGCCAGAAGAGGACTGGCCACCCCCATATGCTCTCTCTAATTCTCTCTTTCTTTCTCTCTCTCGGAGGACCTAGGACCGTCGACCTGACATGATGACTCCTTGCTGTCCCCAGTCCACCCCAGTTTCAACTGTTCTACCTTGTTATTATTCAACCATGCTGGTCATTTATGAACATTTGAACATCTTGGCCATGTTCTGTTATAATCTCCACCCGGCACAGCCAGAAGAGGACTGGCCACCCCACATAGCCTGGTGCCTCTCTAGGTTTCTTCCTAGGTTTTGGCCTTTCTAGGGAGTTTTTCCTAGCCACTGTGCTTCTACACCTGCATTGCTTGCTGTTTGGGGTTTTAGGCTGGGTTTCTGTACAGCACTTTGAGATATCAGCTGATGTACGAAGGGCTACATAAATAAAATTTGATTTGATTTGATATTGTGGGGTGGCAGGTAGCCTAGTGGTTAGAGCGTTGGGCCAGTAACCAAAAGGTTTCTAGATCAAATCCCTGAGCTGACAAGGTAAACAATCTCTTATTTTGGCAGTTAACCCACTGTTCCTACGCTATCGTTGTAAATAAGAATTTGTTCTTGACCTACTTGCCTAGTTAAACTAAAAGAAGTGCCAAAGCATATGGTAACATTGCCAGAACAAGTGAAATGAACAGTAAACATTACACAAAAGTTCCAAAGGAATAGAGACATTTCAACTGTCATATACAGTGTTGTAACGATGTGCAAAATAGTTCAACTGCAAAAGCCTCCACTTTTGCCAGCAAACCCTTCTGTGTCATAGGTAACTGTGTGTGTGTGTGTGCTGCACTGCAAAGGTGCTATCACTTCACTGAGAGATGCAGCCTGATTACTAGAAATAGACTTAGATTTCGACATTTGAAAATGTCCTGATGTCGATATATATGTCTTCCTCGTGGTTCACAAAAAAAAGAAAATAAATAAATAAATATGCATTGTATTTACAATGAGTGTTCGTTCTTCAATGGTTGCCCTTTTCTTGTGGCAACGGGTCTGAAATCTTTCTGCTGTGATGTCACACTGTGTTATTTCACCCAATAGATATGGGAGTTTCATTATCTATTCTATAAACTATGTCTAAACAGTGAGAAATTCACCAATTTCCTCTCAAGAGGTTGTGAAAATAAATGTACATTTTAAATGTATCTTTACGAGGGTTGCAGGTAACCTAGTGGTTGGGCCAATAACTGAAAGGTTGCTGGTTCGAATCCCCGAGCTGACTAGGTGTAAAATTTATCTGTGCCCTTGAGCAAGGTACTTAACCCGAATTGCTCCTGTAAGTTGCTCTGCATAAGAGTGTCTGCTAAATCAGTGGTTCCTAGCACTCCTGGGGGTACTTGGCCTATCTTATAGGGGGTACTTGATGAGACCATAGCCTTTCGGTAAAACGCACACGAGGGGAAAGCAAAATTCAGTTTGGTGGTACATTAACTGAAAACGGTTGGTAAACCACTGTGCTAAATGACCTAAATGTAAACACTCTTGGTGCTGTACACCCCACCTTCTATTGAACGCGGAACCAATATTGTCCAATGACATGACTAGAACGGTCATGGCTAGAAGGGATCCAGCTTTTGTAAAAACAAAAAATAAAATGTCACATTTTAACTTTTCGAATGATCGTAACAGGATAATTAGGTTAATGTTATGAAAATGGGTTAGAGTTAGATTAAATACAACAGCAACAAAAAAATATGATACTTTTTGACGTTAATTTGATCAAAAACTAGATCCCTTTAACCGACTGGGACATGTTGTTGAAGGGACGTTTAGGTTAGAAGGAATTGGCTCAGAGCTCCTGTCACTCTTCAGCATCATCTTGTTGTGAAAACGAAATGACATAAAAACAACTAACTAAATTATAGCTAAAACAGATCCATTTTCATTTAGCTATCTTGTCAGCTTGAGATATTATCTCAGTCGTAACGCAGAATTCAATACTAATTGTATATCAAGACGTCATTCTTCAATTGTATTCAATGGAAAAACGGAATGGCCACCACGGCGAGAATGAACCGGAGACCTGGGAAAACGAAGAAACGGCGCCTGCTCCACCGAAACAGTCGTGTTCAAGGAGTGACGAGTCGAATATGTTTATATTAGACGGTAACAACACGGAGACGACCACGACCGGGGGTTGTGCCACTACCGACGAACGACGCACATCCACATCCAACTATTCGTCGAGGCAAAAGATTGACTCCCTGGGAAAAATCAGGCCACGTATGTCGAACCAGTAAATTATATTGCATTTTTTTTTTAACCTATTATGTTAATGTTAGTCTAACGGCAGCATAATAGATAATAGATGCGACCCTGTCATTTCCAGTTCTACAATGTGACTGTATGTTTCTCCAGCAGACAGACAAGATGGCGTCTCAGTGCGCACTGCCTTGGAGGAGCACCGTGTTTACACGGCGGTCTACTGTTATTCTCATATTTATTAGCGTTGTATTTGAAGAAAATCGTTCAATACGCTTTTGTGTCACGATTGCGCGACATTTTTTTTTTTAAAGAAACAGTTAACACATTTTTAATGTATATATTGTAGTGTTATTTGATGCCAAACTTTACAGATGAGTTGGGATTGCGCAGTAACCCCAGTGCTGTCAATGATAACTCATTGTGTAGTGTGTTGTTGACATTCTGATTTGCTGTTCACCCTCCCTCCTAATCACTTCCAGACCCGTCTCTATGCAGCAGCTCTATTTGTATGTACTGTTGCTGACATTTTGACTAACAAAGATTTGTTTCCTCGTCCTCTTTCTGTTTGGTCTCTGTGTCTGTACAGCCTTCCCTTGGTTTGGGATGGACATCGGTGGCACCCTGGTGAAGCTGGTCTACTTTGAGCCTAAAGATATCACAGCCGAGGAGGAGCAGGAGGAGGTAGAGAACCTGAAGAGCATTCGGCGCTACCTGACCTCCAACATAGCTTACGGTAAGAATCAAATCACATTTTATTAGTCACATATACACATGGTTAGTAGATGTCAGTGTAGCATAATGCTTGTGCTTCTAGTTCCGACCGTGCAGTAATATCTAACAAGTAATCAATGAATTCCCCAACAACTACCTAATACACACAAATCTAAAGGGGTGAATGAGAAGATGTACATATGAGTATATGGATGAGCGATGTCCGAGCAGCAGAGGCAAGGTGCAGTATATGGTATAAAATACAGTATATACATGTGATATGAGTAATGTAAGATATGTAAACATTATTAAAGTGACTAGTGATCCATTTATTAAAGTGGCCAATGATTTCAAGTCAGTATGTAGGCAGCAGCCTCTCTGTGCTAGTGGTGGCTGTTTTAACAGTCTGATGGCCTTGAGATTGAAGCTATTTTTCAGTCTCCTGGTCCCAGCTTACCTACGGTAAGACCTCACCTGGCCCAGACTATAGACCTAACACAGCCTACGGTAAGACCTCACCTGGCCCAGACTATAGACCTAACACAGCCTACAGTAAGACCTCACCTGGCCCAGACTATAGACCTAACACAGCCTACAGTAAGACCTCACCTGGCCCAGACTATAGACCTAAAACAGCCTACGGTAAGACCTCATCTGGCCCAGACTATAGACCTAAAACAGCCTACGGTAAGACCTCACCTGGCCCAGACTATAGACCTAACACAGCCTACGGTAAGACCTCACCTGGCCCAAACTATAGACCTAAAACAGCCTACGGTAAGACCTCACCTGGCCCAGACTATAGACCTAAAACAGCCTACGGTAAGACCTCACCTGGCCCAGACTATAGACCTAAAACAGCCTACGGTAAGACCTCACCTGGCCCAGACTATAGACCTAACACAGCCTACGGTAAGACCTCACCTGGCCCAGACTATAGACCTAAAACAGCCACGGTAAGACCTCACCTGGCCCAGACTATAGACCTAAAACAGCCTACGGTAAGACCTCACCTGGCCCAGACTATAGACATAAAACAGCCTACGGTAAGACCTCACCTGGCCCAGACTATAGACCTAACACAGCCTACGGTAAGACCTCACCTGGCCCAGACTATAGACCTAACACAGCCTACGGTAAGACCTCACCTGGCCCAGACTATAGACCTAACACAGCCTACGGTAAGACCTCACCTGGCCCAGACTATAGACCTAACACAGCCTACGGTAAGACCTCACCTGGCCCAGACTATAGACCTAACACAGCCTACGGTAAGACCTCACCTGGCCCAGACTATAGACCTAACACAGCCTACGGTAAGACCTCACCTGGCCCAGACTATAGACCTAACACAGCCTACGGTAAGACCTCACCTGGCCCAGACTATAGACCTAACACAGCCTACAGTAAGACCTCACCTGGCCCAGACTATAGACCTAACACAGCCTACGGTAAGACCTCACCTGGCCCAGACTATAGACCTAACACAGCCTACAGTAAGACCTCACCTGGCCCAGACTATAGACCTAACACAGCCTACGGTAAGACCTCACCTGGCCCAGACTATAGACCTAAAACAGCCTACGGTAATACCTCACCTGGCCCAGACTATAGACCTAAAACAGCCTACGGTAAGACCTCACCTGGCCCAGACTATAGACCTAACACAGCCTACGGTAAGACCTCACCTGGCCCAGACTATAGACCTAACACAGCCTACGGTAAGACCTCACCTGGCCCAGACTATAGACCTAACACAGCCTACGGTAAGACCTCACCTGGCCCAGACTATAGACCTAAAACAGCCTACGGTAAGACCTCACCTGGCCCAGACTATAGACCTAAACAGCCTACGGTAAGACCTCACCTGGCCCAGACTATAGACCTAACACAGCCTACGGTAAGACCTCACCTGGCCCAGACTATAGACCTAAAACAGCCTACGGTAAGACCTCACCTGGCCCAGACTATAGACCTAACACAGCCTACGGTAAGACCTCACCTGGCCCAGACTATAGACCTAACACAGCCTACGGTAAGACCTCACCTGGCCCAGACTATAGACCTAACACAGCCTACGGTAAGACCTCACCTGGCCCAGACTATAGACCTAAAACAGCCTACGGTAAGACCTCACCTGGCCCAGACTATAGACCTAACACAGCCTACGGTAATACCTTACCTGGCCCAGACTATAGACCTAACACAGCCTACGGTAATACCTCACCTGGCCCAGACTATAGACCTAACACAGCCTACGGTAATACCTCACCTGGCCCAGACTATAGACCTAACACAGCCTACAGTAAGACCTCACCTGGCCCAGACTATAGACCTAACACAGCCTACGGTAATACCTCACCTGGCCCAGACTATAGACCTAACACAGCCTACGGTAAGACCTCACCTGGCCCAGACTATAGACCTAACACAGCCTACGGTAAGACCTCACCTGGCCCAGACTATAGACCTAACACAGCCTACGGTAATACCTCACCTGGCCCAGACTATAGACCTAACACAGCCTACGGTAATACCTCACCTGGCCCAGACTATAGACCTAAAACAGCCTACAGTAAGACCTCACCTGGCCCAGACTATAGACCTAAAACAGCCTACGGTAAGACCTCACCTGGCCCAGACTATAGACCTAAAACAGCCTACAGTAAGACCTCACCTGGCCCAGACTATAGACCTAAAACAGCCTACAGTAAGACCTCACCTGGCCCAGACTATAGACCTAACACAGCCTACGGTAAGACCTCACATGCCATGTATTTTCAGTTGTATTGATTGTCCATTACAGGTGTACACAGGGAACATGTATCGCCTACAGAATGTTAAAACACCTCTGGAGAAAAGTTCTTATAGATGAGGTTTACATTATCAGGCTGACAGTCAGTCCATCTAGAAGGCTGACAGTCAGTCCATCTAGAAGGCTGACAGTCAGTCCATCTAGAAGGCTGACAGTCAGTCCATCTAGAAGGCTGACAGTCAGTCCATCTAGAAGGCTGACAGTCAGTCCATCTAGAAGGCTGACAGTCAGTCCATCTAGAAGGCTGACAGTCAGTCCATCTAGAAGGCTGACAGTCAGTCCATCTGGAAGGCTGACAGTCAGTCCATCTGGAAGGCTGACAGTCAGTCCATCTGGAAGGCTGACAGTCAGTCCATCTGGAAGGCTGACAGTCAGTCCATCTGGAAGGCTGACAGTCAGTCCATCTGGAAGGCTGACAGTCAGTCCATCTAGAAGGCTGACAGTCAGTCCATCTGGAAGGCTGACAGTCAGTCCATCTGGAAGGCTGACAGTCAGTCCATCTGGAAGGCTGACAGTCAGTCCATCTGGAAGGCTGACAGTCAGTCCATCTAGAAGGCTGACAGTCAGTCCATCTAGAAGGCTGACAGTCAGTCCATCTAGAAGGCTGACAGTCAGTCCATCTAGAAGGCTGACAGTCAGTCCATCTAGAAGGCTGACAGTCAGTCCATCTAGAAGGCTGACAGTCAGTCCATCTAGAAGGCTGACAGTCAGTCCATCTAGAAGGCTGACAGTCAGTCCATCTAGAAGGCTGACAGTCAGTCCATCTGGAAGGCTGACAGTCAGTCCATCTGGAAGGCTGACAGTCAGTCCATCTGGAAGGCTGACAGTCAGTCCATCTAGAAGGCTGACAGTCAGTCCATCTAGAAGGCTGACAGTCAGTCCATCTAGAAGGCTGACAGTCAGTCCATCTAGAAGGCTGACAGTCAGTCCATCTAGAAGGCTGACAGTCAGTCCATCTAGAAGGCTGACAGTCAGTCCATCTAGAAGGCTGACAGTCAGTCCATCTAGAAGGCTGTGGCAGTCCTCTTCTGACTGTCCCGGGTGGAGATTATAAGAGGACATGGCCAGTTAAGGCCAGATCATTCTTCAAGATGTTCAAACGTTTTATAGATGACCAGCAGGGTCAAAAATAATAATCACAAAATGCTGTCTGTCAAGTAGTACCGGTCACTAGTGTTGTCACATCCTCCAGTGGCCCTGCACTGTATTCCATTACCTGGGTAAGAGCTGATGTTCTATGTAGGGCTGGAACCATACCTGCAGGGTTCTACACTGCAGGGTTCTAACTCTTTCCCCTGGTGGCACTGGCGCTACGAACTATTTCACTTGGTGGCACCTAAGTTAATCAATAATGCCTGCGTCCCATAATGCACCTGCATTCCATACAGAAGCAGGCAAATAATGACTAGCCATCTTTTTAAATTAGCTGCCCTTGTGTTCTCATGCTGATTTGGATAGATTTACTGAAAAAGAAAAGGAAAGAGACTGTTAGAAATCTGTATTTATTGCTGATTTTCAAAGTGCCGTATGTTATTTTCTGCAAAGTCCTCTAGAGGGCAGAATAACTTGTTTTAAACAATACTTGATACCAAAACAATACAGACTGATTTCACCTGGTTTTTTTGTTTTTTTTTCCAGGTTTTTGCTCTCAAAACCCACTTTTTTTTCTTTTTTTTTCGTAGAACATCCAATTTAGTTAATTTTCTAAGTCCACAACAGTGCTTAAACCACATCAGGGTACCATTTGAGAAATGTAGATCATTTTAGTGTAGTAGCCTTTAATAATTCCGGAGCAGCCAGACTGTGTTTGGGTAGCAGTTTTGTGATTGAGGTTTCAAAACAAAATGGCCACTCAATTGATGCAAATAATCCTGATTCTGCCCTTTAGGCATAGGCTACTTTTTAATTTTTTTTAATGTATTTAAAAAAATAAAAAAATCCTCTAATCTTCACACAATACCCCATAATGACAGTGAAAACAGGTTTTTTTTAGAAATGTGTGCAAATGTATTAAAAATATATTTTTTAAAACAATACCTTATTTTCCGTAAGTATTCAGACCCTTTGCTATGAGACCGAAATGTCATCCATTTTAGAATAAGGCTGTGAAGTAGCCAAATGTGGGGAAAAGTCCAGGGGTCTGAATACTTTACGAAGGCTCTCTGTACAGCTCAGAAAGGCTTCACACCCCTTGACTTTTATCCACATTTTGTTGTTACAGCCTGAATTCAAAATGGACTAAAAAAATGTTTTTTTTTTATCTACACACAATATCCCTTAATGACTTAAGTGAAAATGTGTTTGAACTGTCATTTGAACATAATCAAACCTAATTTTAAAAAACAGCGACCTATTATCAAATGTTATAGGTGGCAACATTATAACTTTGATGTAAGTGTTAAAGGATTCTCCATCGGTTTGTAACAGAGCATAACTGTAAAATGTACCGTAACTCTCCAGAAGACACAGATGTTCCACGTATAGTACTTAGACTGGGGATGAGTGTTCTCTGACGACAAGGTGGTGCTGAGTGAGAGGCTGGAATGGGGATGGATGGATGGTTGGGGATGGATGGATGGGGATGGATGGATGGGGATGGGGATATGGATGGATGGATGGTTGGGGATGGATGGATGGATGGTTGGGGATGGATGGATGGATGGTTGGGGATGGATGGATGGGGATGGATGGATATGGATGGATGGATGGGGATGGATGGATGGGGATGGATGGATGGATGGGGATGGATATGGATGGATGGATGGATATGGATGGATGGATGGATATGGATGGATGGATGGATGGATGGGGATGGATGGTGATGGATGGATGGATGGATGGATGGATGGATGGGGATGGATGGGGATGGATGGGGATGGATGGATGGGGATGGATGGGGATGGATGGATGGGGATGGATGGGGATGGATGGGGATGGATGGATGGGGATGGATGGATGGGGATGGATGGATGGGGATGGATGGATGGGGATGGATGGGGATGGATGGATGGGGATGGATGGATGGGGATGGATGGGGATGGATGGATGGATGGATGGGGATGGATGGATGGATGGTGATGGTGATGGATGGATATGGATGGTGATGGATGGATATGGATGGTGATGGATATGGATGGTGATGGATGGATGGATGGGGATGGGGATGGATGGTGATGGATGGATGGATGGTGATGGTGATGGATGGTGATGGATGGATGGATGGTGATGGTGATGGATGGATGGATGGATGGTAGCCACCCTAAAGAACAATTACAATGGGAAATATCAGCTCAACATTTACAAAGCAGTTTTTATATTTTTGGCCCCTTTTTTCTTCCCAATTTCATGATCTCCAATTGGCTCATCGCTGCAACTCCCCAACGAGCTCGGGAGAGGCGAAAGTCGAGTCATTCGTCCCCCGAAACATGACCCGCCTAACCGCGCTTCTTACACCCGCTCGCTTAACCCGGAAGCCAGCAACACCAATGTGTCAACTGATGACCGAAGTCAGCTTGCAGGTGCACGGCCTGCCACAAGAGGGCGATGAGCCAAGTAAAGCCCGCCCCTGGCCAAAACCTCCCCTAACCCGGACGACGCTGGGCCAATTGTGCCCCGCCTTATGGGGCTCCCGGTCACGGCTGGTTGTGATACAGCTTGGGATCGAACCCCCGGCTGTAGTGACGCAACACCACTGCCTTAGAGCACTGTGCCACTCGGGAAGACGTGAACATTACCAGGGCCCATATTTAGCACGTTACAAACAGGTGGGACCTGATCCTTGATCAGTACTCTTACTGTAAGACGCTTGATGGCGATGAACTGGCACTGGTTTCATTCGGGGACCATGTTTACTCACCTTGTTTGGTAATGGATCCTCTCCCTGTTTGGTAATGGATCCTCTCCCTCTCCCTGTTTGGTAATGGATCCTCTCCCTGTTTGGTAATGGATCCTCTCCCTGTTTGGTAATGGACCCTCTCCCTGTTTACAGTAATGGATCCTCTCCCTGTTTGGTAATGGATCCTCCCTGTTGGTAATGGACTGTGCCCTGTTTGGTAATGGACCCTCTCCTGTTTGGTGGGATGGATCCCTCCCTGTTTGGTAATGGATCCTCTCCCTGTTTGGTAATGGAACCTCTCCCTGTTTGGTAATGGAACCTCTCCCTGTTTGGTAATGGATCCTCTCCTTGTTTGGTAATGGATCCTCTCCCTGTTTGGTAATGGATCCTCTCCCTGTTTGGTAATGGATCCTCTCCCTGTTTGGTCATGGATCCTCTCCCTGTTTGGTCATGGATCCTCTCCCTGTTTGGTCATGGATCCTCTCCCTGTTTGGTCATGGATCCTCTCCCTGTTTGGTCATGGATCCTCTCCCTGTTTGGTCATGGATCCTCTCCCTGTTTGGTCATGGATCCTCTCCCTGTTTGGTCATGGATCCTCTCCCTGTTTGGTCATGGATCCTCTCCCTGTTTGGTCATGGATCCTCTCCCTGTTTGGTCATGGATCCTCTCCCTGTTTGGTAATGGATCCTCTCCCTGTTTGGTAATGGATCCTCTCCCTGTTTGGTAATGGATCCTCTCCCTGTTTGGTAATGGATCCTCTCCATGTTTGGTAATGGATCCTCTCCCTGTTTGGTCATGGATCCTCTCCCTGTTTGGTCATGGATCCTCTCCCTGTTTGGTAATGGATCCTCTCCTTGTTTGCTAATGGATCCTCTCCTGTTTGGTAATGGATCCTCTCCCTGTTTGGTAATGGATCCTCTCCCTGTTTGGTCATGGATCCTCTCCCTGTTTGGTCATGGATCCTCTCCCTGTTTGGTCATGGATCCTCTCCCTGTTTGGTCATGGATCCTCTCCCTGTTTGGTCATGGATCCTCTCCCTGTTTGGTCATGGATCCTCTCCCTGTTTGGTAATGGATCCTCTCCCTGTTTGGTAATGGATCCTCTCCCTGTTTGGTAATGGATCCTCTCCCTGTTTGGTCATGGATCCTCTCCCTGTTTGGTCATGGATCCTCTCCCTGTTTGGTCATGGATCCTCTCCCTGTTTGGTCATGGATCCTCTCCCTGTTTGGTCATGGATCCTCTCCCTGTTTGGTAATGGATCCTCTCCCTGTTTGGTAATGGATCCTCTCCCTGTTTGGTAATGGACCCTCTCCCTGTTTGGTAATGGACCCTCTCCCTGTTTGGTAATGGACCCTCTCCCTGTTTGGTAATGGACCCTCTCCCTGTTTGGTAATGGATCCTCTCCCTGTTTGGTAATGGATCCTCTCCCTGTTTGGTCATGGATCCTCTCCCTGTTTGGTCATGGATCCTCTCCCTGTTTGGTCATGGATCCTCTCCCTGTTTGGTAATGGATCCTCTCCCTGTTTGGTAATGGATCCTCTCCCTGTTTGGTAATGGATCCTCTCCCTGTTTGGTAATGGATCCTCTCCCTGTTTGGTAATGGATCCTCTCCCTGTTTGGTAATGGATCCTCTCCCTGTTTGGTAATGGATCCTCTCCCTGTTTGGTCATGGATCCTCTCCCTGTTTGGTCATGGATCCTCTCCCTGTTTGGTAATGGATCGGAGTCCTCTCTCTGAAGGTTGCCTCCTCTTTTGCACCCTCGTGGTTGAAAGAAGATAAGATGAAACAATGAGTCTTAATCAAAATGTTTAATAATAGGATGTGTTTCTAGATAAAATAGTTGTTTCTAGTAAGGACAAGGCATATAGCTATCTTGCTAGTAAGGGCAAGGCATATAGCTAGCCTGCTAGTAAGGGCAAGACATATAGCTAGCCTGCTAGTAAGGGCAAGGCATATAGCTAGGTTGCTAGTTGACTTATTGTCTTTGAGAAGGTTGTTTACTTATGCACTACTAACTAGCTAGCTAATGCAGTAAAGCTATATTTACCATTTCATTTCAATATGACGCAAACCTCAACGAAAATCCTGGTAGTCTAGCGTCTAAGAAAGGTCACTTTTTCAAACCCCCTTTCCGACAAGGTGGAGTTTAGGGCTAATGAATGCTAGTAAGGGCAAGACATATAGCTAGCCTGCTAGTAAGGGCAAGGCATATAGCTAGCCTGCTAGTAAGGGCAAGGCATATAGCTAGGTTGCTAGTTGACTTATTGTCTTTGAGAAGGTTGTTTACTTATGCACTACTAACTAGCTAGCTAGCTAGCTAATGCAGTAAAGCTATATTTACCATTTCATTTCAATATGACGCAAACCTCAACGAAAATCCTGGTAGTCTAGCGTCTAAGAAAGGTCACTTTTTCAAACCCCCTTTCCGACAAGGTGGAGTTTAGGGCTAATGAATGTTGCTGCACGGCTATCGAGAAGGGTGCAACTGCAGACCGCAATTCGTGGGCGTTCCGTCATGTGGTCATTCCCAGGACCCCCCCCCCAGTAGAAGTAGTTAGATGCTGGAAGGCCCAGATGCTGGAAGGCCCAGATGCAGGAATGCCCAGATGCTAGAATGCAGGAATGCCCAGATGCAGGAATGCCCAGGAGCTAGAATGCCCAGATGCAGGAATGCCCAGGAGCTGGAATGCCCAGATGCTGGAATGCCCAGATGCTGGAATGCCCAGATGCTGGAATGCCCAGATGCTGGAATGCCCAGATGCTGGAATGCCCAGATGCTGGAATGCCCAGATGCTGGAATGCCCAGATGCAGGAAGGCCCTGAATTGTGGTCTGCAGTTGCACCCTTCTCGATATCTGTGTAGCAACATTCATTAACCCTAACCCTAAGCTCATGGGATCTGTATCTGAGGGTGTGTGTGTATCTGAGGGGAGGGGGTAAAAACAAAGAAGCACAATATGGACTAAGACGAGTATTCCTTCTGACGGTGAATGTGCTAGGTAAGACGGGGATCCGAGATGTTCACCTGGAGATGAAGGACCTGACGATCTGCGGACGCACGGGGAACCTCCACTTCATCCGCTTCCCCACCCAGGATCTGCCGGCCTTCCTACAGATGGCACGCAACAAACACTTCTCCAGCCTCCACACCACCCTCTGTGCCACTGGAGGCGGTGCCTACAAGTTTGAGTTCGACTTCCGCCAGGTGGGTACAGTCAACCCGGGGGAAAAGATTTGAGTTCGACTTCCGCCAGGTGGGTACAGTCAACCCGGGGGAAAAGATTTGAGTTCGACTTCCGCCAGGTGGGTACAGTCAACCCGGGGAAAAAGATTTGAGTTCGACTTCCGCCAGGTGGGTACAGTCAACCGGGGGAAAAGATTTGAGTTCCTTCCGCCAGGTGGGTACAGTCAACCCGGGGAAAAGATTTGCAGGTTCGACTTCCGCCAGGTGGGTACAGTCAACCGGGGAAAAGTGTTCGACTTCCGCCAGGTGGGTACAGTCAACCCGGGGAAAAGATTTGAGTTCGACTTCCGCCAGGTGATCAGTCAACCGGGGAAAAGATTTAGTTCTTTCAGGTGGGTACAGTCAACCCGGGGAAAAGATTTGAGTTTTCCGCCAGGTGGGTACAGTCAACCCGGGGAAAAGATTTGAGTTCGACTTCCGCCAGGTGGGTACAGTCAACCCGGGGAAAAGATTTGAGTTCGACTTCCGCCAGGTGGGTACAGTCAACCGGGGAAAAGATTTGAGTTCGACTTCCGCCAGGTGGGTACAGTCAACCCGGGAAAAGATTTGAGTTCGACTTCCGCCAGGTGGGTACAGTCAACCGGGGAAAAGATTTGAGTTCGACTTCCGCCAGGTGGGTACAGTCAACCCGGGGAAAAGATTTGAGTTCGACTTCCGCCAGGTGGGTACAGTCAACCGGGGGAAAAGATTTGAGTTCGACTTCCGCCAGGTGGGTACAGTCAACCCGGGGAAAAGATTTGAGTTCGACTTCCGCCAGGTGGGTACAGTCAACCGGGGGAAAAGATTTGAGACTTCCGCCAGGTGGGTACAGTCAACCCGGGGAAAAGATTTGAGTTCGACTTCCGCCAGGTGGGTACAGTCAAAGGGGGGGAAAGATTTGAGTTCGACTTCCGCCAGGTGGGTACAGTCAACCGGGGGAAAAGATTGAAGGGGAAAGGAGCGAACATCCTTCCTAGTTACTGTAATGTTTTGCAGGTTAGCGTTTCTCGTCCTGAATGTTGTTCTGAGGCAGCTCCTCAGTGGTCACTAACCTTGTAGAGTCCACACCCCGACGAATTAAGGCTGTTCTGAGGGCAAAAGGGGAAGGTGTTCCTAATGTTTAGTATAGTCAGTAAATGTATTAGGAAATTTAAAATATTTTTTAAATGCTGTTATATGGTGAATTGAGGAAAATGACTTCCCGTTCTCAGATGGCTGACCTTCTCTCCTCTCTTCTCTCCTCAGATGGCTGACCTCTTCTCTCCTCAGATGGCTGACCTCTTCTCTCCTCAGATGGCTGACCTCTTCTCTCCTAAGATGGCTGACCTCCTGTCCTCTCCTCTCTCCTCAGATGGCTGACCTCCTGTCCTCTCCTCAGATGGCTGACCTCCTCCTCTTCTCTCTCCTCAGATAGCTGACCTCTTCTCTCCTCTCTTCTCTCCTCAGATGGCTGACCTCTTCTCTCCTCAGATGGCTGACCTCTTCTCTCCTCAGATGGCTGACCTCTTCTCTCCTCAGATGGCTGACCTCTTCTCTCCTCAGATGGCTGACCTCTTCTCTCCTCAGATGGCTGACCTCTTCTCTCCTCAGATGGCTGACCTCCTCTCTTCTCTCCTCAGATGGCTGACCACCTCTCCTCAGATGGCTGACCTCTTCTCTCCTCAGATGGCTGACCTCTTCTCTCCTCAGATGGCTGACCTCTTCTCTCCTCAGATGGCTGACCTCTTCTCTCCTCAGATGGCTGACCTCTTCTCTCCTCAGATGGCTGACCTCTTCTCTCCTCAGATGGCTGACCTCTTCTCTCCTCAGATGGCTGACCTCTTCTCTCCTCAGATGGCTGACCTCTTCTCTCCTCAGATGGCTGACCTCCTTCTCTCCTCAGATGGCTGACCTCCTCCTCTCCTCAGATGGCTGACCTCCTCTCCTCAGATGGCTGACCTTCTCTCCTCAGATGGCTGACCTTCTCTCCTCAGATGGCTGACCTTCTCTCCTCAGATGGCTGACCTTCTTCCTCAGATGGCTGACCTTCTCTCCTCAGATGGCTGACCTCTTCTCTCCTCAGATGGCTGACCTCTTCTCTCCTCAGATGGCTGACCTCT
Source organism: Oncorhynchus keta (assembly GCF_023373465.1). Taxonomy (NCBI): domain Eukaryota; kingdom Metazoa; phylum Chordata; class Actinopteri; order Salmoniformes; family Salmonidae; genus Oncorhynchus; species Oncorhynchus keta. The sequence continues at coordinate 3,094,556 of NC_068455.1, forward strand.
TCTCTCCTCAGATGGCTGACCTCCTCCTCTCCTCTCTCCTCAGATGGCTGACCTTCTCTCCTTAGATGGCTGACCTTCTCTCCTCTCTCCTCAGATGGCTGACCTCTTCTCTCCTCAGATGGCTGACCTCTTCTCTCCTAAGATGGCTGACCTCCTGTCCTCTCCTCTCTCCTCAGATGGCTGACCTCCTGTCCTCTCCTCAGATGGCTGACCTCCTCCTCTCCTCTCTCCTCAGATGGCTGACCTCCTCTCTTCTCTCCTCAGATGGCTGACCTCCTCTCCTCTCTCCTCAGATGGCTGACCTCCTCTCTTCTCTCCTCAGATGGCTGACCTCCTCTCCTCAGATGGCTGACCTCCCCTCCTCTCCTCTCTCCTCAGATGGCTGACCTCCTCTCCTCTCTCCTCAGATGGCTGACCTCCTCTCCTCTCTCCTCAGATGGCTGACCTCCAGCTGCTGAAGCTAGATGAGCTGGACTGCCTGATACGGGGTGTTCTCTACATAGACTCAGTGGTGTCCAATCCTTCAGAGTGTTACTACTATGAGAACCCTACAGACCCTGAACACTGTGTCCAGAAACCCTTCACTCTGGAGAACCCTTACCCTCTACTGCTGGTCAACATCGGCTCTGGCGTCAGCATTCTGGCCGTCTACTCCAAGAACAACTACAAACGAGTAACTGGGACCAGGTAAGGTCAGCATGCGGTCACTGGGTGGTCGAGTCTGTCACCTGAGTCTATTAACCACATTCAACCCCCACCCCAAAAAAGATGTAGATGTACATTTGTGTTCTAGTTCCTGCTGTGATGTAATTTCCTGTTTGACATCACTTCACTGGTTTGTTTTGTATCATGTAGCCGAAGGGGGATAAAAGCGAAGCACTTCCTCTTCAGAGATGTTTTTCTCTACATGTTGAAAAGGGGTCAAGTTGAACCTTGAACCTGTGAAATGGTTTAGCGTTTTGAACTGAGTTTCCGACACAGCAAAAACATCAATGTACATAATTGTATTCACACCACTATTTAAGCATTCACAAAACATCTGTACATGGACCAAAAAGTGTTACAAACACTTGCTTACAGGCAACATCCTTATTGGTTATTGCCAATAAAAGGTCACAATAAGATGCACAGCGTTCGATTTGGCTGCTGGGGGCAGGTGGCAGAACCCCCAGCTCCACTAAAACCATTGACGACTAGGCCTTGGTTTATAATGGCGCCAGGGGGGTTTGCCATTTACGGCCTCCTAACCAACTGTGCTGTTTTGTACATAATGTTGCTGCTATGACCGAAAAATAACTTCCGAACAGCGATTAATCACCACGAATTGGAGAAAGATTTCTTTCTTTAATGAGTCAGACGTGAAGGAGATACTGCTTCTCCGAGCCCAAATCCCCGTCATTCACGTGAAGAAAAGACGTGGAAAATAAACTGGATGAGCTCTGTTTGAGACTATCCTACCGACAGGACATTTAAAAACTGTAATATCTTGTGTTTCACCGAGTCGTAGCTGAACGACGACATGGATAATATTAATTTGGCTGTGTTTTCTGTGGATCGGCAGGACAGAACAGCTACGTCTGGTAAGACGAGTGGTGGTGGTCTGTATCTATTTGTCAATAAAAGCTGGTTCGTGATGTCTAATATTAAGGAAGTCTCAAGGTATTGCTCGCCTGAGGTAGAGTACCTCATGATAAGCTGTAGACCACACTATCTACCAAGAGTTTTATCTATTTACCATCTGTTTTACCTTCTATCTACCAGCATGTCACAGAGGAGATTCTAGACTACCTTTACTCCACACACAGATGTGTGCAAAGCTCTCCCTCGCCCTCCATTTGGCAAATCTGACCATAATTCTATCCTCCTGACTCCTGCTTACAGGCAAAAACTCAATCAGGAAGTACCAGTGACTCGCTCAATAAGGAAGTGGTCAGATGACTTTGATGCTAAGCTACAGGACTGTTTTGGTAGCACAGACTGGAATATGTTCCTGGATTCTTCCAATGGCATTGAGGAGTACACCACCTTAGTCACCAGCTTCATTAATTCATTCAATACACCGCCTCAGTCACCGGCTTCATCAAGAAGTGCATTGACGACATCGTCTCCACAGTGACCGTACGTGCATTTCCAAACCAGAAACCATGGATTACAGGCAACATCCTCATCAAGTTAAAGGGTAGAGCTGCCGCTTTCAAGGTGCGGGACACTAATCCGAACGTTTATAAGAAATCCCGCTATGCTTTCAGACAAACCATCACAGGCAAAGCGGCAATACAGGACTAAGATTGAATCCTACGACACAGGCTCTGACGCTCGTTGGACTACAAGGGGAAACCCAGATGTGAGCCTACCAGACGAGATAAATGTCTTTTGTACTCTCTTTGAGGCAAGCAACACTGAAGCATGCATGAGAGCAGCAGCTGTTCTGAACGACTGTGTGACGATGTGAGCAAGACCTTTTAACACAGGTAAACATTCATAAGACCACGAGGCCAGATGGATTACCAGGACGTGCACTCAAAGCAATGCGCATACCAACTGGCAAGTGTCTTCACTGACATTTTCAAGTTTCTCCCAGACTGAGTCTAGCCACAGTACCTGTATTCAAGCAGACCACCATAATCCCTGATTAACCAGCCAATTCTGATATGTTAACATTCTTAAATGACCATTGACCCGTAGCTTGTTAACGGTAGCCATGAAGTGCTTTATATCAGTCAATATGGCTAGTTAACTAGCCTATTAACAGATCAGTGAATATGGCTAGTTAACAAGCTATTAACAGATCTGAATATGGCTAGTTAACAAGCCTAATAACAATGTCAATATGGCTGGTTAACAAGCTAATAACATATCAGTCAATATGGCTATGGTCATCTAGTTTATCCCCGGAAAGTTAGCTTGTTAACTAGCCACAGTGACTGATATGTTATTAGCTTGTTAACTAGCCATATTCACTGATTAACCAGCCATATTGACTGATATGTTATTAGCTTGTTAACTAGCCATATTGACTGCTCTGCTATTAGCTTGTTAACTAGCCATATTGACTGCTCTGCTATTAGCTTGTTAACTAGCCATATTGACTGCTCTGCTATTAGCTTGTTAACTAGCCATATTGACTGCTCTGCTATTAGCTTGTTAACTAGCCATATTCACTGATTAACCAGCCATATTCACTGATCTGCTATTAGCTTGTTAACTAGCCATATTCACTGATCTGCTATTAGCTTGTTAACTAGCCATATTCACTGATCTGCTATTAGCTTGTTAACTAGCCATATTCACTGATCTGCTATTAGCTTGTTAACTAGCGGGCCGCGACGTTGGCATTGAATTATCCTCAAAGTGGGCAAAGAAGGTGTTTAGTTTGTCTGGAAGCGTGACGTCGGGATTTGTTTTTGTAGTCCGTGATTTCCTGCATTTATTTTATATTTTATTTATACAGACAATTGGTATATAACCCATATAAACTATTTTTATAATTATACAACAATATTTGTGGGTGACATTATTTCCTTTGCAACATTTCTGGTACATCACATGCTTTACTTTTGTTTTCCTGCATTAGTAAAAACAGGGAATGCATCACGTATACCTCTACTGCCATTCATTCCAATTGACTCGTTTTGGATTTCTCCATTACCAAGATGGCTGCCATTTGGCCCTGGTTTGAACTTTGAGGGGTTTATGACATATAACCTCTCTCGTAATTTAATAGGATCTCTGATTATCTGCTAGCTTTTCCTCCACTGACTGATGGTTGTCCTAGCCTGAAATCCAGAACCTGTTTTGTGCTTACATTCCACTCCTTGTGTTCTGAGAAGGAATGGAATTCTAGCTAGACCAGACTGGTAGCCAGGCTATGGTTGCTCAACCAGACTGGTAGCCAGGCTATGGTTGCTCAACCAGACTGGTACCCAGGCTATGGTTGCTCAACCAGACTGGTACCCAGGCTATGGTTGCTCAACCAGACTGGTACCCAGGCTATGGGAGCTCAACCAGACTGGTACCCAGGCTATGGGAGCTCAACCAGACTGGTACCCAGGCTATGGTTGCTCAACCAGACTGGTAGCCAGGCTATGGTTGCTCAACCAGACTGGTAGCCAGGCTATGGGAGCTCAACCAGACTGGTACCCAGGCTATGGGAGCTCAACCAGACTGGTACCCAGGCTATGGGAGCTCAACCAGACTGGTACCCAGGCTATGGGAGCTCAACCAGACTGGTACCCAGGCTATGGGAGCTCAACCAGACTGGTACCCAGGCTATGGGAGCTCAACCAGACTGGTACCCAGGCTATGGTTGCTCAACCAGACTGGTACCCAGGCTATGGTTGCTCAACCAGACTGGTACCCAGGCTATGGTTGCTCAACCAGACTGGTAGCCAGGCTATGGTTGCTCAACCAGACTGGTAGCCAGGCTATGGTTGCTCAACCAGACTGGTAGCCAGGCTATGGTTGCTCAACCAGACTGGTAGCCAGGCTATGGTTGCTCAACCAGACTGGTAGCCAGGCTATGGTTGCTCAACCAGACTGGTAGCCAGGCTATGGTTGCTCAACCAGACTGGTACCCAGGCTATGGGAGCTCAACCAGACTGGTAGCCAGGCTATGGGAGCTCAACCAGACTGGTAGCCAGGCTATGGGAGCTCAACCAGACTGGTAGCCAGGCTATGGGAGTTCAACCAGACTGGTAGCCAGGCTATGGGAGTTCAACCAGACTGGTAGCCAGGCTATGGGAGCTCAACCAGACTGGTAGCCAGGCTATGGGAGCTCAACCAGACTGGTACCCAGGCTATGGGAGCTCCCCTTGCCTCTGTTTGTTGTCCTTGGGCTATGGTTGCTCACAGACTGGTACCCAGGCTATGGTCTGCTCATACCAGTCCTGGTGCTGCATGGCTATGGTTGCTCAGGACCAGACTGGAGCCAGGCTATGGTTGCTCAACCAGACTGGTAGCCAGATTTTGAATTTGCACCACCAGACTGGTAGGATTGGGAGGTTGCTCCAGACTGGTACCCAGGCTATGGTTGCTCAACCAGACTGGTACCCAGGCTATGGAGCTCAACCAGACTGGTACCCAGGCTAGGTTGCTCAACCAGACTGGTACCCAGGCTATGGTTGCTCAACCAGTCTGGTACCCAGGCTATGGTTGCTGACCAGACTGGTGGCGTCGCAGGGAGGCTATGGTTGCTCAACCAGACTGGTAGCCAGGCTATGGTTGCTCACATCTACGGAGGGGACTGGTAGCCAGGCTCCCGGCTGGGTTGCTCAACCAGACTGGTAGCCAGGCTATGGTGCACAGCTAGCAAAACCAGACTGGTAGCCAGGCTAAGGTTGCTCAACCAGACTGGTAGCCAGGCTATGCTGGCTCAACCAGACTGGTAGCCAGGCTAACTGAAGAGACTGTAGCCAGGCTATGGGAGCTCAACCAGACTGGTACCCAGGCTATGGGAGCTCAACCAGACTGATGTACCCAGGCTATGGGAGTTTCAGGACCAGACTGGTACCCAGGTTTTGGGAGCTCAACCAGACTGGTAGCCTTGGTTTGGGGAACCAGACTGGTAGCCAGTAGTTTTGGGCTCAACCAGACTGTACCCAGGCTATGGGAGCTTGGGACCAGACTATTTAGCCAGGCTTTGGGAGCTCAACCAGACTGGTAGCCAGGCATGGGAGCTCAGTTTTGGGACCAGACTGGTAGCCAGGCTGTATGGGAGCTCAACCAGACTGGTAGCCAGGCTATGGGAGCTCAACCAGACTGGTAGCCAGGCTATGGGAGTTTTCAACCAGACTGGTAGTTTTGGGGCTATGGGATTTCTGCCCAGACTGGTAGCCAGGCTATGGGAGCTCAACCAGACTGGTAGCCAGGCTATGGGAGCTCAACCAGACTGGTACCCAGGCTATGGGAGCTCCCCTTGCCTCTGTTTGTTGTCCTTGGTAGTTTTCCGGTCTGGCACATGACTGCTCGGGCCCTGTCTGTCATACTGGTCCTGTGTGCTGCATGGCTAGAGAGGCAGGAAGGGACACGGAGCGGTTTCCTTTTAGATTCTGATCTTAGGACAGATTTTGAATTTCCACCACCATTCGTTAAGGTTTAGGATTGGGAGAGGGGAAGCTGATCCTAGATCTGTACCTGTACCTAGGACCCCCCCCCCTTGGAGCCTAGGAAGGAGGAGCCTGGAACATTTTGGTGGTAGGTTACTACATGTTATAACCGTGTCCTGTGTTTCCCCATGCAGTCTGGGTGGAGGGACATTCCTGGGGCTGTGCTGTTTACTGACTGGCTGCTCCAGCTTTGAGGAGGCTCTGGAGATGGCGTCGCAGGGGGAGAGCACGCACGTGGATAAGCTAGTACGGGACATCTACGGAGGGGACTACGAGCGCTTCGGCCTCCCTGGCTGGGCTGTGGCCTCCAGGTAAAACCGTTAGCAGTACCCAGGGTGTATTCATTAGTGCACACCGTAGCAAAATGTTTTGCAACAGGTAGCCTAGCGTTTTAAGACCGTTTGGTCAATAATGGAAAGGTTGCTGGTTCGAATCTCTGAGCCGACTAACTGAAGAATCTGTCTGCCGTTGAGCAAGGCACTTAAACCTAATTGCTCTTGTAAGTCGCTCTGGAACATGATGTATTTCTGCCTTGTAGTTTTAGGAACATGATGTATTTCTGCCTTGTAGTTTTGGGAACATGATGTATTTCTGCCTTGTAGTTTTAGGAACATGATGTATTTCTGCCTTGTAGTTTTGGGAACATGATGTATTTCTGCCTTGTAGTTTTGGGAACATGATGTAGTTTTGGGAACATGATGTAGTTTTAGGAACATGATGTATTTCTGCCTTGTAGTTTTGGGAACATGATGTATTTCTGCCTTGTAGTTTTAGAAACATGATGTATTTCTGCCTTGTAGTTTTAGAAACATGATGTAGTTTTGGGAACATGATGTATTTCTGTCTTGTAGTTTTGGGAACATGATGTATTTCTGCCTTGTAGTTTTAGAAACATGATGTAGTTTTGGGAACATGATGTATTTCTGTCTTGTAGTTTTGGGAACATGATGTATTTCTGTCTTGTAGTTTTGGGAACATGATGTATTTCTGCCTTGTAGTTTTAGAAACATGATGTAGTTTTGGGAACATGATGTATTTCTGTCTTGTAGTTTTGGGAATATGATGTATTTCTGTCTTGTAGTTTTGGGAACATGATGTATTTATGTCTTGTAGTTCTGGGAACATGATGTATTTATGTCTTGTAGTTCTGGGAACATGATGTATTTCTGCCTTGTAGTTTTGGGAACATGATGTATTTCTGCCTTGTAGTTTTGGGAACATGATGTATTTCTGCCTTGTAGTTTTGGGAACATGATGTAGTTTTAGGAACATGATGTATTTCTACCTTGTAGTTTTAGAAACATGATGTATTTCTGCATTGTAGTTTTAGGAACATGATGCATTTCTGCCTTGTAGTTTTGGGAACATTATGTAGTTTTAGGAACATGATGTATTTCTGTCTTGTAGTTTTGGGAACATGATGTATTTCTGTCTTGTAGTTTTGGGAACATGATGTATTTCTGTCTTGTAGTTTTGGGAACATGATGTATTTCTGTCTTGTAGTTTTGGGAACATGATGTATTTCTGTCTTGTAGTTTTGGGAACATGATGTATTTCTGTCTTGTAGTTTGGGAACATGATGTATTTCTGCCTTGTAGTTTTGGGAACATGATGTAGTTTTAGGAACATGATGTATTTCTGTCTTGTAGTTTTGGGAACATGATGTAGTTCTGGGAACATGATGTAGTTTTGGGAACATGATGTATTTCTGTCTTGTAGTTTTGGGAACATGATGTATTTCTGTCTTGTAGTTTTGGGAACATGATGTATTTCTGTCTTGTAGTTCTGGGAACATGATGTATTTCTGTCTTGTAGTTTTGGGAACATGATGTAGTTTTGGGAACATGATGTATTTCTGCCTTGTTTTGGGAACATGATGTATTTCTGCCTTGTAGTTTTAGAAACATGATGTATTTCTGCCTTGTAGTTTTGGGAACATGATGTAGTTTTGGGAACATGATGTATTTCTGCCTTGTTTTGGGAACATGATGTATTTCTGCCTTGTAGTTTTAGAAACATGATGCATTTCTGTCTTGTAGTTTTGGGAACATGATGTATTTCTGTCTTGTAGTTTTAGAAACATGATGTATTTCTGTCTTGTAGTTTTGGGAACATGATGTATTTCTGTCTTGTAGTTTTAGAAACATGATGTATTTCTGTCTTGTAGTTTTAGAAACATGATGTATTTCTGTCTTGTAGTTTTGGGAACATTATGTAGTTTTGGGAACATTATGTAGTTTTGGGAACATTATGTAGTTTTGGGAACATGATGTATTTCTGTCTTGTAGTTTTGGGAACATGATGTAGTTTTGGGAACATGATGTATTTCTGCCTTGTAGTTTTGGGAACATGATGTATTTTTGTCTTGTAGTTTTAGAAACATGATGTATTTCTGTCTTGTAGTTTTGGGAACATGATGTAGTTTTGGGAACATTATGTAGTTTTGGGAACATGATATATTTCTGTCTTGTAGTTTTGGGAACATGATGTAGTTTTGGGAACATGATGTATTTCTGCCTTGTAGTTTTGGGAACATGATGTATTTTTCTCTTGTAGTTTTAGAAACATGATGTATTTCTGTCTTGTAGTTTTGGGAACATTATGTAGTTTTTTTATGTAGTTTTGGGAACATTATGTAGTTTTGGGAACATGATGTAGTTTTGGGAACATGATGTATTTTTGTCTTGTAGTTTTGGGAACATGATGTAGTTTTGGGAACATTATGTATTTTTGTCTTGTAGTTTTAGAAACATGATGTATTTCTGTCTTGTAGTTTTGGGAACATTATGTAGTTTTGGGAACATTATGTAGTTTTGGGAACATGATGTATTTCTGTCTTGTAGTTTTGGGAACATGATGTAGTTTTGGGAACATGATGTATTTCTGCCTTGTAGTTTTGGGAACATGATGTATTTCTGCCTTGTAGTTTTGGGAACATGATGTATTTCTGCCTTGTAGTTTTGGGAACATGATGTAGTTTTGGGAACATTATGTATTTTTGTCTTGTAGTTTTGGGAACATTATGTAGTTTTGGGAACATTATGTAGTTTTGGGAACATGATGTATTTCTGCCTTGTAGTTTTAGGAACATGATGTATTTCTGTCTTGTAGTTTTGGGAACATGATGTATTTTTGTCTTGTAGTTTTGGGAACATGATGTATTTCTGTCTTGTAGTTTTGGGAACATTATGTAGTTTTGGGAACATGATGTAGTTCTGGGAACATGATGTATTTCTGTCTTGTAGTTTTGGGAACATGATGTATTTCTGTCTTGTAGTTTTAGGAACATGATGTAGTTTTGGGAACATGATGTATTTTTGTCTTGTAGTTTTGGGAATATGATGTATTTTTGTCTTGTAGTTTTGGGAATATGATGTATTTCTGCCTTGTAGTTTTGGGAATATGATGTATTTCTGCCTTGTAGTTTTGGGAACATGATGTATTTCTGCCTTGTAGTTTTGGGAACATGATGTATTTCTGTCTTGTAGTTTTAGGAACATGATGTATTTCTGTCTTGTAGTTTTGGGAACATGGTATAGTTTTGGGAACATGATGTAGTTCTGGGAACATGATGTATTTCTGTCTTGTAGTTTTGGGAACATGGTGTATTTCTGTCTTGTAGTTTTAGGAACATGATGTATTTCTGTCTTGTAGTTTTGGGAACATGGTATAGTTTTGGGAACATGATGTAGTTCTGGGAACATGATGTATTTCTGTCTTGTAGTTTTGGGAACATGGTGTGTAAAGAGAAGCGGGAGTCCATCTCTAAAGAGGACCTAGCCAGAGCCACCCTGGTCTCCATCACCAACAACATCGGCTCCATCACCAGGATGGTTGCGCTCAACGAGGTACTTCACTACTTCACAATGCACCCTATTCCCTATATAGTGCATCACCAGGGCCCTGGTCAATAGTAGTGCACTATATCTGAACTGCCGTAGTGTATTTGTACAATTTGAAATTGTGAATAAATATAGCGGTTAAATGTAAATGTAAATAAATATAGGAAACAGGCTGCCGTTTCAGACAGGAAACGGGCTGCCGTTTCAGACAGGAAACGGCACAGGAAACGGGCTGCCGTTTCAGACAGGAAACGGCACAGGAAACGGGCTGCCGTTTCAGACAGGAAACGGGCTGCCGTTTCAGGCAGGAAACGGGCTGCCGTTTCAGGCAGGAAACGGGCTGTCGTTTCAGGTGCTGTTCGCATGTTGTGGCGGTATAGTGCTTTGAAGACGATGGAAAGACAGTGGAGACAGATAAACATCACACAGAGATGTGTTCAGGGGGAAGCTGGATGTTCAGGGGGAAGCTGGATGTTCAGGGGGAAGCTGGATGTTCAGGGGGAAGCTGGATGTTCAGGGGGAAGCTGGATGTTCAGGGGGAAGCTGGATGTTCAGGGGGAAGCTGGATGTTCAGGGGAGAGCTGGATGTTCAGGGGAGAGCTGGATGTTCAGGGGAGGGCTTGATGTTCAGGGGGAAGCTGGATGTTCAGGGGGGCCTGGATGTTCAGGGGGAAGCTGGCTGGATGTTCAGGGGGGGCTGGATGTTCAGGGGAGATGTTCAGGGGGAAGCTGGATGTTCAGGGTGAAGCTGGATGTTCAGGGGGATGTTCAGGGGGAAGCTGGATGTTCGGGGGAAGCTAGATGTTCAGGGAGGCTGGATGTTCAGGGGGAAGCTGGATGTTCAGGGGGGCTGGATGTTCAGGGGGCTGGATGTTCAGGGGGGCTGGATGTTCAGGGGGCTGGATGTTCAGGGGGCTGGATGTTCAGGGGGAAGCTGGATGTTCAAGGGGGCTGGATGTTCAGGGGGCTGGATGTTCAGGGGGAAGCTGGATGTTCAGGGGGCTGGATGTTCAGGGGAGAGCTGGATGTTCGGGGGGAAGCTGGATGTTCAGGGGGGTGCTGGATGTTCAGGGGGGTGCTGGATGTTCAGGGGGTGCTGGATGTTCAGGGGAGTGCTGGATGTTCAGGGGAGTGCTGGATGTTCAGGGGAGAGCTGGATGTTCAGGGGAGATGTTCAGGGGAGAGCTGGATGTTCAGGGGAGAGCTGGATGTTCAGGGGGAAGCTGGATGTTCAGGGGGAAGCTGGATGTTCAGGGGAGAGCTGGATGTTCTCTCTTTGCCTTCAGCCTCTTTATGATGCTGCCTTGTTGAATCTGGATCAAGCAGCATTGTACAGGGCTATGAAGGCACTGGGCTCTGCTTCAGCCAGTCTGCTTCAGCCTCTTCTTCAGCCTCTGCTTCAGCCTCTGCTTCAGCCAGTCTGCATTGCAACTTGTTTTATTTTTCATGTCTGTTATTTATTTGAGAAATTAAACTTAATCTTAAAATATTTATATGAATATCAGGTTGAAATGACCCATTTGTAATCATTCCGTTTTACAACCATGAGGTGATAAGAAAAATAAGTGTTCCTAATGACCTGTACCCTATGACCCTAATGACCTGTACCTCCCCCTGTTTTGTGTTTCTGTTCAGAACATTGAGAGGGTGGTGTTCGTAGGGAACTTCCTGAGGGTGAATACCCTGTCCATGAAGCTGCTGGCCTATGCCATGGACTACTGGTCTAAAGGCCAGCTGAAAGCCCTGTTCCTCAGACACGAGGTAAGACTGTCTACTGGTCTGAAAGCCCTGTTCCTCAGACACGAGGTAAGGTATTCAGTCAACCTGTAGTAAAGCCCTGTTCCTCAGACACGAGGTAAGGTATTCAGTCAACCTGTAGTAAAGCCCTGTTCCTCAGACACGAGGTAAGGTATTCAGTCAACCTGTAGTAAAGCCCTGTTCCTCAGACACGAGGTAAGGTATTCAGTCAACCTGTAGTAAAGCCCTGTTCCTCAGACACGAGGTAAGGTATTCAGTCAACCTGTAGTAAAGCCCTAGGGTGATGGAGTATAATATATATATTTTTAAATGTCCCTTGACGATGTCTCCGCTTGGTTCAGTCTGTACAGTACCTTCAGAAAATATTCATACACCTTGACTTTTTTCACATTTCGTTACAAGGTGATTTAATTGTAATTTTTACACAAAATACTCTGTTAAAGGTGAAGAAAATGTTTAATATTTGTCAAATAAAACACTATCTTGATTACATCAGTATTCAACCCTGAGTTAATACATATTATTATGTATTTGGGGCGGCATGGTAGCCTAATGGTTGCAAATTCAAACCCCCGAGCTGACATGGTACAAATCTGTCGTTCTGCCCCTGAACAGGCAGTTAACCCACTGTTCCTAGGCCGTCATTGAAAATAAGAATTTGTTCTTAACTGACTTGCCTAGTTAAATAAAGGTAAAATTAAAAATATATATATTAAGAATCACTTTTGGCAGCAACTATAGCTGTGAGTCTTTCTGGATAAGTCTCTTATGAGCTTTGCACTAGGGGTCGACCGATTATTCGGAATGGCCGATTTAATTAGGTCCGATTTCAAGTTTTCATAACAATCGGCATTTTTGGACACCGATTATGGCCGATTACATTGCACTCCACGAGGAGACTGCGTGGCAGGCTGACTACCTGTTATGCGAGTGCAGCAAGGAGCCAAGGTAAGGTGCTAGCTAGCATTAAACTTATCCTATAAAAAAACAATCAATTTTAACATAATCACTAGTTAATTACACATGGTTGATGATATTACGAGTTTAACTAGCTTGTCCCGCGTTGCATATAATCGATGCGGTGCCCGTTAATTTATCATCGAATCACAGCCTACTTCGCCAAACGGGTGATGATTTAACAAGCGCATTCGCAAAAATAGCACTGTCGTTGCACCAATGTGTACCTAACCATAAACATCAATGACTTTCTTAAAATCAATACACAAGTATATATTTATAAACCTGCATATTTAGTTAATATTGCCTGCTAACATGAATTTCTAACTAGGGAAATTGTGTCACTTCTTCTCTTGCGTTCTGTGCAACAGAGTCTGGGTATATGCAGCAGTTTGGTTCTAACAAAGACAGTCAACTTCGCCAAACGGGGGATGATTTAACAAAAGCGCATTTGCGGAAAAAGCACAATCGTTGCACAACTGTACCTAACCATAAACACCAATGCCTTTCTTAAAATCAATACGCAGAAGTATATATTTTTAAACCTGCATATTTAGTTAAAAGATTCATGTTGGCAGGCAATATTAAACTAGGGAAATTGTCACTTCTCTTGCGTTCATTGCACGCAGAGTCAGGGTATATGCAACAGTTTGGGCCGCTTGGCTCGTTGCAAACTAATTTGCCAGAATTGTATGTAATTATGACATAACATTGAAGGTTGTGCAGGAATATGTAGACTCATGGATGCCACCCGTTAGATAAAATACGGAACGATATATTAATGACCTAAGGCTCGTATTTCTGTGTGTTATTATGTTATAATTAAGTCTATGATTTGATATTTGATAGAGCAGTCTGACTGAGCGATGGTAGGCACCAGCAGGCAGGCTCGTAAGCATTCATTCAAACAGCACTTTTGTGCGTTTGCCAGCAGCTCTTAGCAAGCACAGCGCTGTTCATGACTTCAAGCCTATCAACTCCCGAGATGAGGCTGGTGTAACCGATGTGAAATGGCTAGCTAGTTAGCGGGGTGCGCGCTAATAGCGTTTCAGACGTCACTCGCTCTGAGACTTGGAGTAGTTATTCCCCTTGCGGAGGAGAGCGATGGGTAACGATGCTTCGAGGGTGGCTGTTGTCAATGTGTTCCTGGTTCGAGCCCAGGGAGGAGCGAGGAGAGGGACGGAAGCTATACTGTTACACTGGCAATACTAAAGTGCCTATAAGAACATCCAATAGTCAAAGGTTAATGAAATACAAATGGTATAGAGAGAAATAGTCCTATAATAACTACAACCTAAAACTTCTTACCTGGGAATATTGAAGGAACCACCAGCTTTCATATGTTCTCATGTTCTGAGCAAGGAACTGAAACGTTAGCTTTCTTACATGGCACATATTGCACTTTTACTTTCTTCTCCAACACTTTGTTTTTGCATTATTTAAACCAAATTGAACATGTTTCATTATTTATTTGAGGCTAAATTGATTTTATTGATGTATTCTATTAAGTTAGAATAAAAGTGTTCATTCAGTATTGTTGTAATTGTCGTTATTACAAATAAATAAATAAAAATTGTCCGATTTAATCGGTGTCTGCTTTTTTTTAGTCCTCCAATAATCTGTATCGGTGTTGAAAAATCATAGTCGGGTCGACCTCTAATTTGCACACCTGGATTGTATAATATTTGCGCATTATTATTTTATAAATTGGTTGTTGATCATTGCTAGACAGCCATTTTAAAATCTTGCCGTAGATTTTCAAGCTGATTTTAAGTCATTACTGTAACTAAAAAGCTGAATTTCTCCTGGTTTGAACACAGACTGAACCAGGTTTTCCTCCGGGATTTTGGCTGTGCTTAGCTCTATACTTTTCTTTCTATCCTTAAAAAAAACTCCCCAATCCTTGCCGATGACAAGGATACCCATAACATAATCAATCACATGTATTTATACAGCCCTTTATACATCAGCTGATATCTCAAAGTGCTGTACAGAAACCCAGCCTAAAACCCCAAACGGCAAGCAATGCAGGTGTAGAAGCACGTTGACTAGGAAAAACTCCCTAGAAAGGCAGGAACCTAGGAAGAAACCTAGAGAGGAACCAGGCTATGAGGGGTGGCCAGTCCTCTATTGGCTGTGATGGGTGGAGAGGAACCAGGCTATGAGGGGTGGCCAGTCCTCTATTGGCTGTGATGGGTGGAGAGGAACCAGGCTATGAGGGGTGGAAATTTATAAGAGTACATTGTTTTTCAAGATGTTCATAGATGACCAGCAGGCTCAAATAATAATCAGTGATTGGTCAGCACCTCTGTAGTATATGTCAGTTGGCTTTTCATAGCAGCAACCACTATGCTTGAAAATATTGAGTGGTACTAAGTGATGTGTTGTGTTGGATTGGCCCCAAACATAACGCTTTGTATTCAGGACACAAAGTTCATTTATTTGCCAAATTTTTTTCAGTTTTGCTTTATTGCAAAAGGGATGCATGTTTTGGAATATATTTTATTCTGTGAAGGCCTCCTTCTTATAATTTAGTTTAGTATTGTGGAGTAACTATAATGTTGTTGATCCATCCTCAGTTTTCTCTTGTCACAGCCACTAAACTCTGTAACTGTTTTAAAATCACCATTGGTCTCATGGTGAAATCCCTGAGCGGTTTCCTTCCTCTTCGGCAACTGAGTTTGGAAGGACGCCTGTATCTTTGTAGTGACTGGGTGTATTGATACATCATCCAAGGTGTAATTAATGCTCAACACTCATTGCAGACAGTCCATGGCACTTATTATGTGACTTGTTAAGCACGTTTAATTAGGCTTGCCGTAAACAAACGGGTTGAATACTTATTGACTCGAGACATTTCAGGTTTTCATTTTTTTATTAATTTGTAAAATAATTCTACAAACATAATTCCACTTTGACATTATGGGGTATTGTGTGTAGACCAGTGACACAACATCTCAATTTAATCCATTTTAGATTCAAGGCATCGATTGCTTTTTGAGTCGTAGTTATACAATTGGAAAAACATTTACAGTACATTTTACAACATATTCAGTGTGTGAAAAGGCCACTACTCTACTACCAAATCCATGTGCATAGCAACTAAAGGTGTGAAAAGGCCACTACTCTACTACCAAATCCATGTGCATAACAACTAAAGGTGTGAAAAGGCCACTACTCTACTACCAAATCCATGTGCATAACAACTAAAGGTGTGAAAAGGCCACTACTCTACTACCAAATCCATGTGCATAACAACTAAAGGTGTGAAAAGGCCACTACTCTACTACCAAATCCATGTGCATAACAACTAAAGGTGTGAAAAGGCCACTACTCTACTACCAAATCCATGTGCATAACAACTAAAGGTGTGAAAAGGCCACTACTCTACTACCAAATCCATGTGCATAACAACTAAAGGTGTCAAAAGTCCAGGGGTGTGAATACTATGAAGGCCCTGTAGATACACATACTGGTAAACGCCATGGGAAGAGGGACTAAAGTAACACAGTAAGACGAGGTAAAGCTCTTCCTTGATCAAACCTTGAGACGAGGTAAAGCTCTTCCTTGATCAATCGTTGAGACGAGGTAAAGCTCTTCCTTGATCAATCCTTGAGACGAGGTAAAGCTCTTCCTTGATCAATCCTTGAGATCAACCCGAGGTAAAGCTCTTCCTTGATCAATCCTTGAGACGAGGTAAAGCTCTTCCTTGATCAAACCTTGAGACGAGGTAAAGCTCTTCCTTGATCAAACCTTGAGACGAGGTAAAGCTCTTCCTTGATCAAACCTTGAGACGAGGTAAAGCTCTTCCTTGATCAATCGTTGAGACGAGGTAAAGCTCTTCCTTGATCAAACCTTGAGACGAGGTAAAGCTCTTCCTTGATCAAACCTTGAGACGAGGTAAAGCTCTTCCTTGATCAAACCTTGAGACGAGGTAAAGCTCTTCCTTGATCAAACCTTGAGACGAGGTAAAGCTCTTCCTTGATCAAACCTTGAGACGAGGTAAAGCTCTTCCTTGATCAATCGTTGAGACGAGGTAAAGCTCTTCCTTGATCAATCCTTGAGACGAGGTAAAGCTCTTCCTTGATCAATCCTTGAGACGAGGTAAAGCTCTTCCTTGATCAAACCTTGAGACGAGGTAAAGCTCTTCCTTGATCAATCCTTGAGACGAGGTAAAGCTCTTCCTTGATGAGAGATCTGCAGTAAACTAACATTATAGTTTTTGTTGTCGTTGTCAGGGCTACTTCGGATCAGTCGGGGCTTTGCTGGAACTCCTGGATCCATCCTGATTGCTACGGTGGCCCTGAAGGTCAAACTAGCACCTAAGACCCAAGGACTGCTCTCACCCAAAGCCAGACTCGCACTTAGACTGTTAAACCAAAGACCGTCCGTCCAGCAGGACTTTTACACTTTTATCCTCCACACTCTATTGGTGTGGTGTGCTTGCCTGTACAAGTAGCCAGCCAGGTAGGTAGGCTGTATAGTAGACAAGTAGCCTGGTCCGTCTGCATACGTTTGACAGGACTATGAATCCCACCAGGAACAACCGCCGATGTTGCCTTAACTTAACTGCTGGATAATCGCATGTCTGTTTGACATGTTTAATATAATTGCTTGATTGCTCTGTCGCCATCAGCAGCCGATGGCTCAGCTCTAGATGTTGACCTCCATAGAAGGCTCCATGGCTGGGGCCCAATGGGCATTCTACTGGCACTCGCGGCAGGGTTCATTCCAGCCAATACAGGAAGTACATTAACGTTCCGATTCTGACGTTCCGATTCTCTTCAAATGCTTTTTAATTTAGGAAAATGGGGAATTTGGTTTACTTTCTCAATTGACAGGAATTGTAATGGAATTGATCTCAACCCTGATTTACTGTTACGTTAAATTCATTTTTTATCTTTTACTATTGTTTACTGTGACGTTTTTCAGCTCAGCTGCAAAGTGATTGCTACATATTGATGGAAGAGGTTTTGATTGATAATGGCAAATGGAATATTTGTGGGTCTGTTTTGGACATAAATGTTAAGTTTTTCACCTGAATGAACTGTTACCAACGAATCTGACTCTTATTCAACTTTACATGATAGTTAAACATTTTAGTCTTTATTCTGCCTTGAGACAATCTCTCCTCTCTCTCTCCCTCTGTTTCTCGCTCTCTCTGTCTTGCTCTCTCTCTGTCTCTCTCTGTCTCTCTCTGTCTGTCTCTCGCTGTTTTGCTCTGTCTTGCTCTCTCTCTGTCTCTCGCTGTCTCTCTCTCCCTCTCTCTCTCTCTCTCTCTCTCTGTCTCTTCTCCCCCATACTAGTTTCAACTGTTGTCATTATTAGACTTTAACTACTTTTTATTCAGATCACTATGCCATCAGGTACTCTTCCTGGAGTCCATACACATAACTAAAAATACATTACAGTTTAAATAAAACACGGTAGTAGACAACACAACACTTTCAGGGATCTGGATCTGCTGTATTTGTGCAGTATAGGACTCCCCTTTGCCTCCAGAACACCCTGAATTCTTCGAGGCATGGAAACGTTGCTTAATTGGTATCAAGGGACCCTAACGTGGGAAAACATTATCCACACCATTACACCACTGCCACCACCAGCCTGTAATCATATACATGCTTTAGTCCTATCCCAAAGGCAAGTAAACGTACACAAGTTGGTTGTGTTCAGTCTCGTCAAATCAGCTGTGTATGTACAGTGCCTTGCGAAAGTATTCGGCCCCCTTGAACTTTGCGACCTTTTGCCACATTTCAGGCTTCAAACATAAAGATATAAAACTGTATTTTTTTTGCACGCCCAATTTTTCAGTTTTTGATTTGTTAAAAAAGTTTGAAATATCCAATAAATGTCGTTCCACTTCATGATTGTGTCCCACATGTTGTTGATTCTTCACAAAAAAATAAAGTTTTATATCTTTATGTTTGAAGCCTGAAATGTGGCAAAAGGCCGCAAAGTTCAAGGGGGCCGAATACTTTCGCAAGGCACTGTACTAGTGCTTCACGTTCAGCTAAATACATTCTGTTAAGTGCCTGGTATGTTGTAGTCTAGGAAAGGTAGAAATACAGACAATCGTATGAAGAAATGCTTTTTTTTTAAATCACACCTGTCTTTGACTCCATACACCAAGTTCTCTCTCTGTTGATGTACAATATACTTTGTTTTTTATTATTACTAAATATTTGTAATAAATGTGTCATATAAATTATTTGAATATCATTTTCTGAGGTGATGCTTATTTATTCGATAATAGCAAGTTCTGCAATGGAAATCTACAAGATATGTGTTTTTCGATATGCAAGATTTCGACATAAAATAAGAGGAATAAAAAATGTATTTTTGGAAGCTGTTATAACTTGGTCATTGAGTCAGATACTTTTTTCTGGGCTGTATCTTTTTGGAAATAGAAGGACTTAGATCCTATTTATGTTGAATTATTGTTTACATTTTTATTGGCGTTATATAAGTGCTAGGTTTGCACTAAGAAAGCGGACAAATTCTAATGTCGCATTTCCAATGAGACTTAACGTCCACAACAGTTTCGCCAGTGGTTTATGTTAATGTATTTTATTTTAATGTTAAACCCAATGTGATTCTGTTTCCATAGCTCCTACAGTTGGCCGTTGTGTGAATGCTGGTTGATAAGTACCAGTCGTCTAGCTTTGGTCCCACGGGAGGGCAGGTCCGCCGGAGCCATGGCTCAATGAGAAAGGGGTTCCGGCCTGCGTAGATGGAAACGGAAAAGTCTTGAGTCTTTTGGGTTAAACCAGAAAGGAAGAGGCGAAGTGAGAGGTTTTATTCAGGCCAAAATGTGTCCACGAAGTGAGGTATTTTTGTATTGAAGTCAATAAGAGCGTGTTGAAATTTGTTCATCCAAAAATGTAGTTGGTCATTTGCAACATGAGGCTTATTTGATCAAATAGAAGTTTCGTAGTGGCTAGGTTATGTACTGACATACGTGGACGAACGTGGCATTTCGGCAATTTGAAGAAGATAAAAAACATTTTTATCGAAGTTGTGCCTGTTGTCATATATATATATATATATATATATATGACTCATGGATGTATCTTCGGAGTTGCCATTGAGAGCTTCCACGATTTTAAAGTTGTCAACTGGGCGGGGATTCCTGAGTTGGGAGCAAATCAGCCAACGAAGAAGAAAATGGACTACTTTAAAATGGAGATGGCCTCAATGGCGCTGCCCATGCTGTCACACGCGGAATAAGCTTGACCGGAGAGAACAGACCCCCAGTTTCAAGCCTGAAGCGTGAAGTCGGCTACTGTATAGCAACCTAGCGGTGCCAAAAACCCTGGTCTGGCCAAGAAAGCCTACATAAATTACTATTGCCAGAGGCACCAAAAAAATATTAGATGGCTGTTTTGTTTTGGGTTTTAAAATTAGTTTATGATCAAATTGGATCCCCACGATGAATTATTTTAAAGTTCGCTTCAAATCGAGAGATTTTTGTATTTTTTTAAATAAATTATTTAAACGAAATAGTGATCTATTCTGACTCCTACATTTTATCGTCACACACTGTTGAAACAGACCAATCAGGGACCGGCAGGCTCACCCCCTCTCATTCCATAGACATTAAAATTGACTTGATACTTTGTTAATAGTTTGTTAGTTATGGTCACTTTTAACATGATCCTTAGCGATTATTTTGGTGCCATTCAAATAAGGAGGGTTACTACATCCAAATATAGCGACCGGACTATGGTATAAAAGTTACGGATGTTTGTTCTTGATTGAAAGTATTGCCGATGGGTTTTCTGTTGTTTCTTGCGTTGTATGTGTAGCGGTGTGATGTTCCCATAGATTATGCACCAAGTTGCACACAAGGATCAAGTCAAAAAGGCCAGGTCAAGGGGGAATGATAAGAATTCAGTGTGTTTAAAAAAACATTGAATTAAAGCTGCATAGTTAATGTTATTCTTTGGTGTACAAACACTTTTTCATATCAATATTGTACATGCATGTGATTGTAAAAGTTTAGTATATTTTGGTTTGGCCCATCGCGGGTTATCTGTATTTCCGGATCCCCTTATAGTTCTCTTTTGCCTGACCTTCGGCATAGCGAGGTGCCTGAGAGCTATGACTGCGCCAAGGTTTAACATAATGTGTGTTGTCTCTTCGTGTGCAGAGAAAAAAAAAAGAAAAAAAATTAAACTAGCAGACCTCCAGTTGTGGCAGCGTCCTAATTAAAAGTACTAGAAAAGCTCGAGAAAGATGTACTAGAAAAAGCTCTAGAAAGTACTAGAAAAGCTCTAGAAAGTACTAGAAAAGCTCTAGAAAGATGCCCGAGTTTTCCCCGAGTTGGATGACCATTCAAAATGATTATTTTACAATTTAAAGTTTTCATTTTTTGATAAAACTATTATTAAAATATTCCAGCTACTCCACTAAACAGATCAGGGGACCAGCTACTCCACTAAACAGATCAGGGTTCCAGCTACTCCACTAAACAGGACAGGGCTCCAGCTACTCCACTAAACAGATCAGGGTTCCAGCTACTCCACTAAACAGGACAGGGCTCCAGCTACTCCACTAAACAGGACAGGGCTCCAGCTACTCCACTAAACAGGACAGGGATCCAGCTACTCCACTAAACAGGACAGGGGTCCAGCTACTCCACTAAACAGGACAGGGCTCCAGCTACTCCACTAAACAGGACAGGGTTCCAGCTACTCCACTAAACAGGACAGGGTTCCAGCTACTCCACTAAACAGGACAGGGATCCAGCTACTCCACTAAACAGGACAGGGGTCCAGCTACTCCACTAAACAGGACAGGGCTCCAGCTACTCCACTAAACAGGACAGGGTTCCAGCTACTCCACTAAACAGGACAGGGCTCCAGCTACTCCACTAAACAGATCAGGGTTCCAGCTACTCCACTAAACAGGACAGGGGTCCAGCTACTCCACTAAACAGATCAGGGTTCCAGCTACTCCACTAAACAGGACAGGGGTCCAGCTACTCCACTAAACAGATCAGGGTTCCAGCTACTCCACTAAACAGATCAGGGTTCCAGCTACTCCACTAAACAGATCAGGGTTCCAGCTACTCCACTAAACAGATCAGGGTTCCAGCTACTCCACTAAACAGGACAGGGGTCCAGCTACTCCACTAAACAGATCAGGGGTCCAGCTACTCCACTAAACAGGACAGGGGTCCAGCTACTCCACTAAACAGATCAGGGTTCCAGCTACTCCACTAAACAGGACAGGGATCCAGCTACTCCACTAAACAGGACAGGGGTCCAGCTACTCCACTAAACAGGACAGGGCTCCAGCTACTCCACTAAACAGGACAGGGTTCCAGCTACTCCACTAAACAGATCAGGGTTCCAGCTACTCCACTAAACAGATCAGGGTTCCAGCTACTCCACTAAACAGATCAGGGTTCCAGCTACTCCACTAAACAGATCAGGGTTCCAGCTACTCCACTAAACAGGACAGGGGTCCAGCTACTCCACTAAACAGATCAGGGTCCAGCTACTCCACTAAACAGGACAGGGGTCCAGCTACTCCACTAAACAGATCAGGGTTCCAGCTACTCCACTAAACAGATCAGGGTTCCAGCTACTCCACTAAACAGATCAGGGTTCCAGCTACTCCACTAAACAGGACAGGGGACCAGCTACTCCACTAAACAGAACAGGGCTCCAGCTACTCCACTAAACAGATCAGGGTTCCAGCTACTCCACTAAACAGGACAGGGGTCCAGCTACTCCACCTACTCCACTAAACAGGACAGGGTTCCAGCTACTCCACTAAACAGGACAGGGGACCAGCTACTCCACTAAACAGAACAGGGCTCCAGCTACTCCACTAAACAGATCAGGGTTCCAGCTACTCCACTAAACAGGACAGGGGTCCAGCTACTCCACTAAACAGGACAGGGCTCCAGCTACTCCACTAAACAGATCAGGGTTCCAGCTACTCCACTAAACAGGACAGGGGTCCAGCTACTCCACTAAACAGGTCAGGGTTCCAGCTACTCCACTAAACAGGACAGGGTTCCAGCTACTCCACTAAACAGGACAGGGTTCCAGCTACTCCACTAAACAGGACAGGGGTCCAGCTACTCCACTAAACAGGACAGGGTTCCAGCTACTCCACTAAACAGGACAGGGGACCAGCTACTCCACTAAACAGGACAGGGTTCCAGCTACTCCAGCTACTCCACTAAACAGATCAGGGTTCCAGCTACTCCACTAAACAGGACAGGGGTCCAGCTACTCCACTAAACAGGACAGGGCTCCAGCTACTCCAGCTACTCCACTAAACAGGACAGGGTTCCAGCTACTCCACTAAACAGGACAGGGCTCCAGCTACTCCAGCTACTCCAGTAAACAGGACAGGGATCCAGCTACTAAACAGGACAGGGCTCCAGCTACTCCACTAAACAGGACAGGGTTCCAGCTACTCCACTAAATAGGTCAGGGCTCCAGCTACTCCACTAAACAGGACAGGGTTCCAGCTACTCCACTAAACAGGACAGGGTTCCAGCTACTCCACTAAACAGGTCAGGGTTCCAGCTACTCCACTAAACAGATCAGGGGTCCAGCTACTCCACCTACTCCACTAAACAGGACAGGGGTCCAGCTACTCCACTAAACAGGACAGGGTTCCAGCTACTCCACTAAACAGGACAGGGCTCCAGCTACTCCACTAAACAGGACAGGGTTCCAGCTACTCCACTAAACAGGACAGGGTTCCAGCTACTCCACTAAACAGGACAGGGTTCCAGCTACTCCACTAAACAGGACAGGGGTCCAGCTACTCCACTAAACAGGACAGGGGACCAGCTACTCCACTAAACAGGACAGGGGACCAGCTACTCCACTAAACAGGACGGGGGTCCAGCTACTCCACTAAACAGGACTGGGGTCCAGCTACTCCACTAAACAGGACAGGGTTCCAGCTACTCCACTAAACAGGACAGGGGTCCAGCTACTCCACTAAACAGGACAGGGCTCCAGCTACTCCACTAAACAGGACAGGGTTCCAGCTACTCCACTAAACAGGACAGGGTTCCAGCTACTCCAGTAAACAGGACAGGGTTCCAGCTACTCCACTAAACAGGACAGGGCTTCAGCTACTCCACTAAACAGGACAGGGTTCCAGCTACTCCACTAAACAGGACAGGGTTCCAGCTACTCCACTAAACAGGACAGGGTTCCAGCTACTCCACTAAACAGGACAGGGTTCCAGCTACTCCACTAAACAGGACAGGGT